>NC_143584.1:200501142-200652780 GCF_048544385.1 Mastigoproctus giganteus | reverse complement strand
TTGAGTTTAAAACTGCATATAAACATGGATCCAATTTACACAAGCTTAGAATCAAGCCAGACTTGAAATTTCTCAGTGAAATTTAAGTATGTTTGAGAAAGATAGAGAGATGTGCAAATATTATGTAACTGTCATATTTTCTAGGGGGAATGTGAGAGTATCATTAGAGTAGATTCTCAAAAACACCACCTTTAACTTCAATGCTTCTGTGTGAATTGCACTTGCTTCTCACTTAGGCTCATCATGGCTGACTTTTATGCAGGCTGCAACATGCAATACAGTAGTGCAGCTTGTATTTGCACTTTTGTGTGGTATACAAGATCTTTCATTCACCCTTACAGGCCACCTAGGTCACTACTACAGATTCTAGTGACCGAGGTGGCCAATTTTGTGAACCACTGTGAATGATTCTTCACCCAAGGGAATTGGTCATTGAGGTGAGTAATCACTGCATGGAAACTATGCAGAGGAGATGTAGCTAAAGGTACATCTAACAGTTTCGCAATTCATTTTGCAGAAATCAATTACCAAACTGGTAGACAAACCTGTCCAGTAAGATGACCATCAAAAATAAATGAACTAATTAACTCATCCTACAGGATTCCACACCACACATTAACACTAAATTCGCAATTAAAACTACTGTTCACAGTGGAATGGGAATCCATTTCTGACCAAACATGGGAATTATGTGTGTTGTTGATATCATCTCGGGTGAAATGAGTTTGTTTGTTACTTGGTTTTTAGGAGCATTAGCAACTAAGACCATATTGCTCCAGGAATTTGCAGTGGCCATTCCCTGACCTTTCCGCATCCTCCGTATTTGGTGGTGACAGGCTCGAACCCCGGTCTAATCAAGAAGCGTGTGCTACGCATTGCTGCTCCTTTCTACCTGTGAAATGAGTTTATGAATAGGATGCAACAATGCAAATGGTGATTGTCATTCGCCAATTAAAAAATTCCAGCCATTTGGTGGGATCCTCAGGCTCACAGTGTTGAAAATATGCTGCACACAGTAAGAATACATGATTTTTTATGCAATGTTGTCCATACTCTTGATTGGGAAACATAGAGATGCATGGCCATCCTTCGTACACTAGCATGAGAATTATGCTATACCACCTCAACAATGTTCTCTTGCCCAGCCACATCTTGTCAAACTGCATGCTCATATGGGATGTGGAATATTGGGAAGTGAACCAGTATCTCACATTTGGGAAACTCAGTTAATAATTTATCAATTTAGAACACTGTGATTTGGAAAACATTGCTGGTAATCAGTGACCGCATTTTCATTGAAAATTCATAAACATACACCATATTAACATATTCAGTAAGTAGTAGTAGTGGCATGTGATGCAAGAAAGCAAGTGTATGAGCTTATGCAGCATCAGCCAAAAAAAAAAAAAAAAAAAAACCACACCATTTCCTCCAAATTCCTGTCCAGTTCGTACTTAAATTTATTCAACCTATCAACTTCCACGACAGATAGAAGTTTATTCCAGCAATTAACCACCCGCTGGCTAAAGGCAAATTTCCACACATCTATTCTACATCTGTCCTTTCTTAATTTGAATTTATGCCCACTTAGGTTCATAATCTGAACAAGTGGAAGGATCCCATCAGAATTCAGCATGCTCAACCCATTCAAGGCCTTATACACCTCAATCAGATCACCGCGCAGGTGCCTGGTCTCCAGCCACTGCAATTTGCAGAACTTAAGCCTCTCTTGATAAGAGGATCCCTTCATTCTCCTCACCAATCTTGTTGTACACGCTCAAGTAAATCTACATCCTTCCTAAAATGAGGCCTCCAGACCTGTACGCAGTACTCAAGGCATGGCCTGACCACTGCCTTATACAGAGGGACAATCACCTCCTTTTCCCTGCTAGCAAAATTCCTATATATCATCGACAAAACCCCATGACCTGCCCTGACAGCCTGTCTGCATTGCTCAGAAAACTTCATATCTGACTGCACAATTACTCCCAGGTCTTTTTCATTTTCTACCATCTTAAGTGTAGTACCACACAGTTGGTACATTTCTCTGGGGTTACTTCTACCTATATGCAGTACTTTGCATTTGTCAAAGTTAAATTTCAGTTGCCACTTCTCAGCCCATCTGCCCAAATTTTCTAGATCCTGTTGCAGTAGCACACTGCCATTATTGTCATTAACAACCCTGCCAACCTTTGTATCATTTGCAAACTTCGACACTAAGCCTGATATACCTTCATCAATATCATTGATAAACATATAAAACAACAGTGGACCCAACACCGAACCCTGTGGGACTCCACTAATAACATTAGTCCAAGAAGAGCAGCACCCATTGATTACCACCCTCTGTCTTCTCCCACTTAACCATCCTTTTATCCATTACAGCAACTTACCCTTAATACCATTCTGCTTCAATTTGTACAATAGTCTTCCATGCGCAACAGTGTCAAAAGCTTTCCTGAAATCCAAATATATGATATCAAAATTATTTTTTGCATCGAGTTCCTTTGTAACCACATCATAATATCCTATCAAATTTGTCAGACAAGACTTTTCCTTAACAAACCCATGCTGTGTCTGAATTATTGCTGCAGTCTTGTCTATATGATCTTGCAATGCATCTTTAACCAGTGACTTCATTATTTTACCCGGAACAGAAGTTAAACTAACTGGTCTGTAATTATTCATGTCACCCTTCAATCCCCCTTTGTGAATTGGGGATACATTTGCACATCTCCAGTCCTGGGAACCTCCCCTGAGTCCAAGGATGCTCTCATAATTATGGCTAAGGGTTTTCTTAGTTGCTTTGCCGCCTCCTTTAACATAACTGGATAGATCCCATGCACCCCAGGTGCTTTTCTTATGTTTAACTTCAACAATTTCTCCTCCATTTTCTCTCAGTTATTACAAAATCATTAAGTATCCTGCTACAATTTGATAACCTTCTGCCATTTTCAAACCTTAATAATTCCTCATGTGTGAATGTAGATGCAAAATACTCATTCAGTTTGTTTGCTATCTGAGCAGGATCATCAACAGCCGAACCATCGATTCAAGCAGACTAATCAGATTCATCGCCTTCCTTTTAGAGTTTATATAAGTAAAGAAATCCTTGTTGTTTTTCTTAGCATCTTTTGCCAAGGATTTCTCGTAATCTGCCTTCGCCTGCCTAACTTCCTTTGTGACTTGATTACAGACTAGCTTATATCTGCCATGGTCTTCTGAGTTGCTTGATAATTTATATGCATCCCATGCATTTTTCTTCTCTGTTATGAGTCTCATTAGTTCATTTGATAACCATTTAGGCCTAAACCTTGAACAATATTTTTAATAGATATGAAACTTTTAGTAGAATCCACGATTAATTCCTTGAATGCTTCCCACTTAGATTTTGCTGTTGGTAACATTGTCAGTTGATCCCACTGTACAGAATTTAAAAACTGTCTGAGACCACTGTACTCACTTTTACGGAAGCAAAAACCCTTTCCTTTATCCCTGATGGTAATTAAATCTTTAAATAAATCCCACATCAGTACACTGTGATCACTGCCACCTAGTGGTTCTTTTATCTGCAAATTCTTAATACACGAATGATCACTGCTGATAACCAGATCAAGAGTATTACTCTCTCTGGTTGCCTCTGGTGTAAAAGGCATCTTGGAAAGTAACAATGGAACACAATATATATATATATTTTTCCCCATTTTATTTGCAGGTAGATAATATGTATACAGTGATGGCTGGGAATTTGACAACTGATGAATGCAAGTGGGTAGTGGAAGACCAAGAATGCAGAATCTGTCCATATGAAGTGTGCTAAAGTCTCAATACCACTCCCCCAGGAAGGCTATCCATCTAAAGACTTCATGACACATTCAATTGGACATCAACCATCATTAATGTATCAAAGTGTAGTCAACAATAACCATTATCAGGGATTTTTTTTTTTGTAAATCATGATGCCAAATTTTCCAAACTGGGTTTTTTTAAAAAAGCTCTAAACAGTTAGTTTTGAATGATTTTTTTTTTCTGAGATCTCACGAAAAAAATTATTTTATCATTTTGGCCACTTGTTACTTTTGCCACTCACCCTACATTCTCACTTCTTTGTTATAGTAGGTTCAATAAAGCCACCTTTTCTTTTATTTGATACTTCAATAATATTGCACTTACACATAAATAGTATGCATTCTCAGTCCCAGTGATGCTTTTAAATAATGGCATCATAAGTACTAATTTGACATTTCAAATTACAGATGTATAACAAATTGGACAAAACTAATTTAATAGATATTTTTTATTTAATTATTCAAAATCGGGCTATATTCAACAATCGTTGTAAAAATATGCAAATTAAAGAGGTCACATGGTGGATGAGGTGAGCAGGAAAGCACTATAAAACTGTGTGACTTGATTAGTGCCTAAAGCAGTATGTCAACAATGGCAAACAGGCAAACTATCCTGGACTTTCAAAAAGAGGAGTGTGCATCCAGCTGCCTGCTACAAACAATATACCATGTGGAATGCCCTATGAAATCAGTAGCTTCATAGAAGCTATTGATCTCAGAGCCTAACCAGAAAATACAGCTATGTTGGTGCCAGGAATGCAAAAGATGTATGCAGGACTGGAGGGAAATCATACAATCCAACCAGTCCCAATTTGTGATCAGTGGTAGTAGAGTCAACTGCAATCGTAACAATGATAAAAATAATAACCCAGTTGGCAATACCTTGAAACTACCGTCAAAATAATCTTTTCAGAAGTATAAGAATGTGTGATAAAATATCTAATTTTATAATTCTATGTACAAGATTGCATTAAGAAATATGAAATTGACAATGTCCTTGATATTTTTATCATGTAATCTGAAGTTAAAGTCCTACCAATTTTTAATATTTCAAGATTAAAAAAATGTATGTTTACTTATTTAAATGTTTTTACCAATCAACACATAATTCTATCATTATTAGTAATACCAGTATTAATTATATTCTAGTTCAAAATCAGAGAAGCTTACTAACCAGTCCAAGAATGAGAGTTTATTATCTTTTAATCTATTCATCATCTCATGATGCAAAAAGTGAATAACCATTGTTGGGTCATGTTTGTCCTTCGTAACAGCTTCAAAATATGGTTGCAGACCTTCTATCATCTAAAATAAAAACAGAAAAGTTTATGAAATGATAACACTGGTAAACATGAATTGTTGTTAAGCAAAAACTATAAGCACCATTTTATTCCTTACCTGATGGGATTACTACTCATTTTTCCCACTAGCCACATTTCAGTAAATGTAGCTAGTGTCTGTGATCCAAAGATATAAAGAGTATGAGTGATCCATTTGAGCAGAAAGCATGCAACAGGAAAGATGCAGACAAATCACAGGCAGAAGATTTCTGAATGCCTAAACAAGTGTGATATTCTGATTGTGGAGACAGTTCCAGAATATCAAAAAGTCTCAAAGTACTGACCACAAGTCAAAACACCAACATGACAAATTTCTAACCCTAACTGCTAAATGATACAGGGAGATGATAGCACAGTAGGAAAAATAATCTTCCACGTTTACAGCCATCCCAGAATGCAGTATCTGCTGATAAATTATATCCCATATGCTGCAGAAAATTGGGTGATAAGCAAGTTGACCTACGATGTGTTTGTTTGTTTGTTATTTGGTTTTTAGGAGCATTAGCAACTAAGGCCATATTGCTCCGGGATATGCGGTGGTCATTCCCTGACCTTTCCGCATCCTCCGTATTTGGTGGTGACAGGCTCGAACCCCGGTCTAATCAAGAAGCACGTGCTACACACTGCTGCTCCTTCCCACCTGGCTACGGAGGCGGCCCTACGATGTGTTCCTCTCACTTCATCACAGACAAACCCACTTCAATTAGTGTTATGAACACGACACTAGTTGAAACAGATCTAAAGGCAATAATTCAGTTCTCAATGCATGCTCATCTGAAGGAGGGGAATGAAGAAGGGCCTAAAGCCAGCCATAAAGATCAGGGAAAGGGACTACACTATAAGATATTGTAGGGCCCGAATGGCTTGGGCAGGCATAATGTGCAATGCATGTACAGAACTGCACATTTTCAAAGAGAAACTGGGCCCAACTGTACTTTTTATGGGTACAGTTGGGCCCAGTTCCTATTAAGAGATAATCCCCCCACTTCACCATAAAGCACAGCTAGTGGAGGACCTTCTTCAGATCAAGAATCATCATGTATTAAGAGTCTTCAAGTAAGGAGTCCTTAGGTGACAATGATCACAGTGCATCAATGTGCAATTCAATCAAAGAAATAGCTACTGTCAAGGATAAAGGGAAGGATTTGGTTTTTGGAAAGGTGATTATAATGGGCTCAGACATATTTAGTCTTTCCAGTGGAAAGTGTTCAGAGGTAAATGTTGAAGCTGCTAATTATTTTGCATTAGTAATGGCCATATGGTGCCAGGAAGGCTTATGCCGCACCAGCCAAAAAAAAAAGGAGTATAATAATAATAATAATAATAATAAAATAAATACTTAATAAATAATAAAAGAAAAGGAAATAGACAACCTATGCATTTCTCTCCACCCGTAGGTAACTATCCAGCTGACCTTTGAATTTTCCCAAACTGTCAGCCTCAACCACCCATGTAAGGTAGGTAACTTATTCCAGTAATTTATAACTTGCTGGCTAAAATAAAACTTCCTGCAATCCAGTCTAAACATCTCTCTCCGTAACTTGAATTCATGGCCCCTAGTTCTAGAATCATTTAGAACTGTGAAAATTTCATCCTCATTAATTTTACTTTTGCCTCTCAGTGCCTTAAACAACTCAATCAAATCTCCTCTAAGGTGCCTAGTTTCCAAGCTGTGCAACCCACATATTCGAAGTCTTTCCTCATATGAACGCCCTTTTGCCAAACTCACTAGGTGAGTTATTTGTCTTTGGACCCTTTTGAGAAGCTCGGTGTCTTTTTTTAGGTGCAGCTTCCACACCTGAACACAGTATTCCAAGTGTGGTCTAACAATAGCTTTATATAATGGGATTATGACATCCTTATCTCTACTAGCAAATATTTGACAGATTATCAATAGGACAAAATGGGCCTTCCTTGCAACCTGTCTACAATGCGGGGAAAACTTCATGTCTGACAATATCGTAACTCCCAAAACCCTTTCTTCTACTACTGACTTTAGTTCAACTCCACCAAGTCTAAGCTATTTTAGGATTACTGTTCCCCAGGTGTAAGACGTTGCACTTTGCTGGATTAAAGAATATCTGCCATTTTTCTGACCATTTTGATGATGCAACCCGAGTGATGCAATGATGGCAAAATGTGTGATGGCAATGATGGTGAAGCATTACTTATTTGAAGTAGTGTAATATGCAACTCGTAATATGCAACTCGTAATACTCGTAATATGTAATATGCATATTATATCAATATGAGATATAACTTAAAACGATGCCACTTTGCTAATATTCTGTTCATTCAGATTTGGCTATGTATTATTGATGCTTATGCACTATACTTATACATAGTCTAGACTTTTCCATAACTTGAGGCTTATGCTCTAAATGCTTTATATTATATTAAAAGTATTTATTTGCCTAGCTCACACTAATACTTTACTAGGCTGGCTGCAGGCCTCTAACTGAATAACAATAATGTATGGGATGGTCTGGGAAGACAAATTTTTTAGTTGTCAACCACCCCTAGAACTTCATATGACTTACAGACTGCTCTCTGTAAGAGTAGGCTTTGATACAACCGGGACCCTTGAAAACTCTCATTAACAATATGAGAGCCTGTTGTTAGCACTAATTATCTATTAGAAATAATTCTACTCCCCTCCCCAACCCTGCCTATTAAGGTATAAAACTTTCTCTGCTAGATACTCATTTTCAAGTATCCATACACCAATTAACATATTTCAGCAAACACATGCTTTAATCAGATTACAAATAGTACTGTTGTACCATTAAAATATATATTTGAATATCAATTTTCACAGACTTATCAACTATTTTGCAAACTACTGTACTTTTTCTAATTATATCCTAACTGTTGCTAACCAGTATAAAATACAAAAATTGTATTACAAAAAAAAAAAAATAATAAATAATAATATAACGCATATTTTATTTTCAATATTTTTGCACTATATTATTCCATTATACCAATGATAAATATGAAACTAAAATATTATTTATCTGTCTCCACTAATTATCACACAAATGATAATCTGTTATATTCTAAAATGTTAGACATTTTACAAAACAAAGTGAACTCAGGAAACTTACCGTAATTAGTGAAACATTTTCTAGGGAAAGGTTGAATTTTTCTAACAGATACTGCCGATCTTGTGCTGGAAGCTGAGGTAGCTGTCTTCTTATGTCATCTATATTTACAATGTGTGGACGTTCTTGTGGGTTTATGCTATCAGTTTCATCACATAACAGGAGGGGAGGAAGATTGGGCTCAGGCATAAACCTATAGTCTTGTACAACTTCTTTATCTCTAAGGGTAAGAGTACACCTAGAAACAATATCACTGACTATTAGGATGTTAATGTAAATTTATATATAATATTCTAAGATACTAATCTAAATTAAAAACCTGGTCATCAGAGAGAACTGAAAAAGGCATAAATTGTTCCATACTGCAGTTTAATTCCTTTGATTAATCATTTCAAAGGAAATTGAAAGCTCTGCTATTCAATTAGACAGTAAAAAGTACAATATCAAAGCTTATTAATTACATGAGGCTAAGGGGCTACATCCCTGTTTGCTTTGCTCACCAACACCTGGCTTTGAAAAACAGTCAATGTAATATACATATTTTGAATCTTGATAAATGATTTACAGTGAATTTTAATTTGCAGAGGTCAACTGAATAATAATTACAAGAACAATTCAAGTAAAAATAGATATTAACCTATTTCTTACTCTGTGGAGTGTTGTTGTTGTAGGGTTTCAGGTGCAACAGCAACTTAGACCATTTTGTCACTGTGTGTCATTTAATTTGGGCAAGAGAGCTATTCCACTATCTTAAAGAACACTGGAGAAGGATAAGATTTCAAATATGCTAAAGCAAATGCTTCACAAATGGCCAAGAATGTTTTAGAAGCAGTGATTCTCTTTTAGATAAGCAAAGAAACTAAGCACTTCAAATTCATCAAATTTATAAACTATGCCTCTAGCATTACTACACAAACATATAAGAGTACATTGTTTCATGTACTTTGTAACCCTAACATGCATACAAAACAGAATGGCCAAGAAGTCCCATTATTTCCAGGTACATAAATTATCAATCAATCAAATAAATTACAATACACAATTCCTTGCTTCAAGACTCACAGCACATTACTATACTATCTATCCAAGCTCACAAGAATGAAATATACTATCCTGATTTAAGGAACAAAAGTAAGAAACTTTATACAGTTTGTGACATGATAAAAATAAAATAAATGCTTACTTCTTAATTGAATCATAATTTCTTGTTTCATTTAATACTTCTGAACCATTTTCTAGTAATTCAATCTGACGATTTATTTCATAATCTGAAAGTGAAAGCAAATAGTATACATGTAGAGGCTATTTATATATTCAGTTAAACTTCAAAAATCAAAGAATCATTCCTTGCATTTGTTCTAAGAATATATTTACTGTAATTTTTTACAATGAATTCAATGATAATATCCTTTTTAAAACTTTCCCTCATTTTATAGCATATATATATATATATATATATTTTTTTTTTTTTTCTAGAGGAAATGATTAGCTTTCTTTCCTGACATTTTTGGAATGAAATATAGACCTATGGTTGGACCATCATGAGAATGAATAGTTGCCAGCATACACAATCTTTTTAAGAAGTAGTGGGATTAGTAAAGTTTTTTTTTTTTTTTTTTTTTTTTTGTTAGTTGTTGGCGCATCGGCTTCTGTGGCCATAATGCACCTCCCAAAGTTTTTGCATTTTACTGTGATCCAAGCCTGAGGCAGGATTTGAACCCGTGACGGTTGCCAGGCAGGCACTTTACCCACCTGGCTAGCCCGGTCGGCGATTAGTGAAGTAGGGGAAAATGAAGGTGAATGTAGATATTATATTTATATTATAGACCAATATTGAAATGAGATCAGAAATGATTATATACATTATTTTATGCATATATATGACTGTTTATTTTGTTTACAATTAAAGTTAATTTAAAATCATAGTACCCTAATTACTCATTGGTAATTACATCACCCCTTTATTCCTAAAATAGACTGCATCTAGTGGTGACCTTGAGTTCATTCTAGTGGCAGTATGACTATACATAAGGGTCTATATTTCAAAATATAGTTGGTTTATTTCACAGCATTCTTTCTTCCTTCTGATTTCAATAGATCCTTTGCAGTTCAGATTGTTGTAGAACAGGACTACAGCCTTTCGACTATATTCTTTTATTTTTGTTCACTGAGGGTTTGTGGCCTCTGATGAGATAGAGGTTCCAATAGATGAAATGTTTGCTTAGAAAAAAAAATTGGGGCTGGGGGAAGAATTACATTTGTTTTTTTTTTAATTAAGTCTGGAATTCATAATTAATTTTACAGTGTTCCCTAAGTGGCTGACAAAGGAGACAAAGTATGTCCTGACACTTTCACAGAATATTTTGATAAGTATTTTGAATTTAATTTGAAATTTTCACTCTCAGAATTCATTTAGATTGCAGAAGAGAAAAAGTAGTCATGGCAAACATGTGTAGTACTTTTCCAAAGGTGTTTTAAAAAAAAAAGTCCTTTCAAAATTAGGAATGTAGCACAGTGTAAAGAATAATCATAAGAATGATAAAATAATTCCAGTGATATTTGCACAAAAAAGTTCTCTCTGGGCACATTGAGATCCTGTCAACCAGCAGTAAAAAAACAGATACAATTAAAATTGTAATAATGTTGTTTTTGGCTTTGTGCATTAGGTTTCAGAGATTTTTGATGCTTTAACTATTTCTGTCATTGTGTGCCAATACTGCTGATAACACTATCTGATTATAAATTAACAAAAACCATTTGAGTAATTCAACAAAATGTGTTTATTAAACATTTTTAAATGAAATAAATATATTAATAAAATAAATATACAGTCGAACTTCCCTATAATGAATTCGATAAATCTGGCGAAAAAATTCGTTATACAGGCATACCTCGAATAACGAATAGGATGCGTTCCACGAAATTACTTCGTTAAGCGAAACTTCGTTTTCAGAGGTAAAAATACTATGGCCAGAATAGGGATATGTTCCTACGTAAAGAAAATGAAAAGCTTTTTTTTCGAACAAAGAAAAGTTTTATTAAATAAAATTAAGCTATCAACATTAAACGGTCTTTGGCTGCTTTGAACCCAGCAGCTGGTTTTTCTTCAACAGAAATGAAACTTTTTGTTGGTAGCCGTTTCCAGAACTGCACATACAACTTACATACAAAGTGAAATCACATTTTAAAATATGAGTCTAAAGCTGATTGCTTATGCTTTTTTTCTCTTTCATTTAACAATTGTCTATACGGAGTTATTGCATTTAATACTGATCGCTTAACAATAAAACTTCTTCCTAAATCAGGATCATTTTCACTAAAAAAATTTAAACGTTTTCAATGTCATTTAAGCAGCTTTTTAAATCTTTGTTTGTTAACACTTTTTCGGAAGGAACTTCTTTAACTTCGTCTTCATTATCTTTGTCTTCGTTGCTAACAAGGTTTTCTAAATCTTCCACTGAAAAACCATCATCTTCTGCATTCAATAAATTTCTAACATCCTCTTCATCGACATTTTCGAAACCTATTGATTGAGCCATCTGGATAACTTCATTTCTAATTTCTTGGATGCTATTTTCTTCTTCTAGTACAACTTCTGGCCATATTTTGCGCCAAACTCCATTTAAGCATTTCTTAGTGACTTCTTTCCAAGAACTATCAATGTTTTCAATTGCCTTTTTAATGGTGTAGTTTTTCCAAAAAGTTTTAACTGTCATTTCCTCTTTATCCTCTAGTTCAGTTAAATTGCTTAATGTTCGACGCAGATAATAAGCTTTAAATGATGCTATCATTCCCTGATCCAATGGTTGAATCAAAGAAGTTGTGTTTGCTGGAAGAAACACAACTTTGACAGGAATGCATGTGTCCAACGAGTTAAGATCAGTAGGATGTCCCGGAGCATTGTCTAACAACAAAAGAGCTTTTTCTTCAAAGTTGTTTTTTTTGACAATACCGTTTTACTTCAGGACAAAAGTGGTTAACAAACCAATCAGTAAATAACTCCTTGGTAACCCACGCTTTTCTATTTGCTTTCCATATTACAGGTAAATTCATTTTTATGTTACCTTTTAACGCCCTCGGATTTTCTGAATGGTAAACTAATAACAATTTTAATTTATAATCGCCAGAGGCATTCAATCGAAAGAGTAACATTAAACGGTCTTTGGCTGCTTTGAACCCAGCAGCTGGTTTTTCTTCAATAGAAATGAAACTTTTTGTTGGTAGCCGTTTCCAGAACATACCGCTTTCGTCAACACTGAACATCAAATTTGGTGGAAAATTTTCACGTTCAATTATTTCCTTTAGTTTTTCTGAAAACTTATTTGCGGCTTCTCCTGTTAATTTTACACTATGAACCCTGGCCCGTTTTTTTTTAAATTTCTCGAACCAACCACGAGAAGCCCAAAAGGTTTCCGTAATTTCGTCAGTTTGTTTAGATTTCAGGTGATTAAACTGGAATATTTTTTTTATGTTAAATGGGGCTTGAAATTGCGGACTTCGTTATATCGAAGCTTCGTTATCAGAGGTAACGTTAACCGAGGTATGCCTGTACAGAGAATATCTTTTTTATTAGAAATTGTTATCTAATTAGAAAATGAAAACGAATCTACATTTATTTTTAATATATTTTATTTCAAAAACATACTTATTTAAATTACGTTTACACAATTTTTGCCAGTAAATATCACAAATTAAAAAAATCTGTAATTTTCGTTTGCACAGTACAATTAAAAAATTGTCTGATTCTCAAAGAAAACCTCACATTTGTTCAGACCATTAAAAACATTATCAGGAACATTTTCACAAAACTGTAGACCCATACGAACTGTTTTAAAAGCATTAATCATTTCTTCACGAATTGACTTTTCTACGGGTTGTTTTGATGCGTCTCTTCAGCGTCATCGTTAATTTGTTCGTGATCATGGTCGCGTCTAACACTGTTCAGCAGTATTTCATCTTCATTTGGATGTTCTGCTGTGATCTACATAAACATAACTATCCATTGTTATTTCATTTTCGATGTTTCCAGACGATTCTAATAATGTCCAAAAGTTTTTCAGTTGTGAAAGGGGCAGTTCATCTTGTTCGTCCAGTCGCTGTTTGACTTCTGTATTCAATGCAAATCCCGCTTTCGAAAAACAATTTTGAATAGTGTATTCAGTGACATCGTTTGTCCAAACTTTTGCCAGTTCAGAGATGCAATCTCTAAGGTTAATTGTAACCTCCAAGTTTCTATTTTCTGATAACGCACTGACAATCTTCATTAGTATTCCCTTTAGATAATGAAATTTAAAATTTTTAATAATGCCTTGGTCCATTGGCTGGAGTTTTGACGTTATGTTTGGTGGTAAAAACAACTTCGTACTTTTAAGTTTGGCAGAAATATTGGCAGGATGTGCCGGACAGTTGTCAGTTACCAACACGATTTTCCTTTTTTCTTTTGTTATACGCTTGTCTAGTTTTAATATCCATTCTTCAAAAATAGCACTTGTCATCCATGCTTTTTTATTAAAGGTGTAGTCAACTTCCAAAGATTTTGTGCCTCTAAAACATCTTGGGTTTTTTGATATTCCGACGACTAAAAGTCTTAATTTTTCACTTCCTGTCATATTTGCTCCAACTAGCACAGTGATTCTTTCTTTGCTTTGTTTTCTGCCAAAACATTTATCATCCTTAAAAGCAAGTGTTCTATTCGGTAAAAACATTTAAAGAATAAACCTATTTCGTCAGCATTAGAAACATCCTTACGCTCATATTCTTCCAAAATCTTCTTTAAGGTATTGTTCCTCCAACTGTTGCAATTTTCTTTGCTTACATTAACACTTTCTCCACAAATAACCTTTTCCACAATTCTGTGGCATTTCTTAAATTTATCTAGCCACCCAGTGCTCGCATTAAATTCTGTATGTCCAAGGGACTATGCAAATTTCAGAGCTTGTTGCTTAATTATTAGGCCCGATATTGGGATATTCTTTTCCCCTATCATTTGCACCCATTTTAGAACAGCTTTATCAACATCTTCGTATATACACGACTTAATTCGCTTTTTGTCTGCTCCCCCTTCAATTGCATTTAAAATTGATTCTCGATTTTTTTAAAATCGTAGATAAATGATAAACGATTAAATATGGCATATCTGCTTGCATATATGCCATATTTCTCCACATCTTTTTTCTTAAAACCCTGGTCAATATCATAACAATCTTTGCTTTATCATTAATACTTAAACACTTTCTCTTCGACATTGTTTGTTTTTGCAATTGTAAAAATTATTGGACTGCAGCTCTTGCCGATACATACACCGCAAACTTCGCTGCGCTGCGCTGGCCATATAGTGAATTGTTAGTACAGGTACCGCCTACTCAATGACGTTCGCTTGCCAATTCAACAGTATCACTCACTTTGAAGAAATATACGACTTTGTGAATTTCTTTTATTTTGCTTTCATTCATATATACATGAAAGAAAATTTATGATTAACGTATGCTGTATGTTACTTTTCAGAAAAAAAAAAAAAACAAAAGCATATAGCCTATGTGACTGATGACGAACGAAAAAAAAAAAAAAAATTCGTGAAAACCATCTACTGGGGGTCCAGTTAGACGAGAATAGACATATCGTATAATAATTGACATGAAGGTCACGAGGTACAGTTGAGGTGAGAAGTGAATGTCAGTAGGCATTACTAAAAACCGACTATGGTAGCATTCTATGTATTGCCGCCGCAGCATGCTAAAGGTTTACTGCAGCGAATTTCGCTTTCCCCTGAGCCAACATCAATTTACAAATCTACCCTATTTGTTGTAAAGTTTATGACCACTTTTAAGAAAATCCATTTGGTTTAATAACTGTAACAAAAATGAAACAAAGACCCTCCTATGGGCATCAACGGCCACAAGTGTTCACTAAAAGGATGATTATTTAATTCCAGATGCTAATGTGACATTTCGGAGGGAAGGAGGCAGTATATTTGAGCGGCTGTTTAGCAGTGAATGCTTGAAAATCTTCAAAAATGCTTTTACTAATTTTTTTTTAAAATTCGTTATAGAGAGACTAACACTTCATTATATGGGGTTAATTTTACATGTAATTTCGTTTCAAGGTGCAATGTTTTGCGAAAAAACTAGTAATATAGAGAAATTCGTTAAATAGAAGTTCGTAATAGAGAAGTTCCACTGTATTTACTATTTCATTTTATTTCTTTGGCCACTTTCATTTTGGCATTGTCTGTAAATGCCTTTTCTAGAGCATTCAAATGGCTTATAATTATATAAATATAGGTAGTTTTCTATTGCTTCCACTAATTAAATATTAACAGCAGAATCTTTAATTTTTTCACTCATAACTGCACCTCACTTGGCAACTGAATGCCAAGTTATGAGAAACTAAAGGAAACATGTTCCCACAAATCCCACTCAATTAAATTCAAGTTCAATGCTGAACTAGTTGAGCACGATCTCATAACAAATAATGGGAAGGGCTATCAAACAACTTTTGAGAAAAGTCAAAACTGTATCACTCCATAGGGGGACTGCTTTGAGTGATAATCTTACATGGATAAATTTGGGATAAAAAAATTACTTCATGTGATAACAGGTTAATTGCATATATTCAGGTTAATCACAGAAACAAAGGTTCATTAAAAATTTGGAAAAGTCATCTCTCAGGTTTTGAAGCTTTTTTGACAGTAAGTTAATATGAATTATTAGAAAAGAAATTTTAAAATCAAATGATTTATCATAATTTTATTTAAAATATATTTTCTTTTATCATTTTTATACTAATAAAAGAAAACATCACAGATGAAGTCATTTCCACAATGTAAAAAAAAGTATAAATTCACAGCAAGCTTGATGAAGAATGTTAAAAAATAATAATAAAAGTTTATAAAGTAACATAAGAAAAACAAAAATTTCAACTTACCAATTGCTTTTGCAATAAAGCGAAAACTATTTATATTTTTAACTTCAGTTCTAACTCCCCAGGGTTCTCCAGGTCTGTTAACTGATATGTTTGCATCTACTCTTAATGCTCCCTCTGAAAATTACATCAGCATGAACTTCTATTAAATAAAATTTTAAAATAAAAATGAAATATATTTTTCACTCTTTATTATTAACATTTTCCTTTTGTAACAATTGTAAATACAATACAACTTTGAAATGATTCAACTATTCAGGGACAAGAACATCCATGATATAATGAAATATAAAAGGCTGCTGAATTTAACAATTCCTTCCCCCAACCCCCAGACATCAGAAAACAAAAATCCACAAAAACGAACTACTATATAACCTTTTGATAACACTGTTTTACATTACTTTTTATTGTCATATAGAGTTAAAATCTGATACTCAAAAAACATACATAAAATAGTTAAACCTTCAATAAATTAAGCCTACATTAAATTAAATTAATAATTAAAGAAACCTTTGTTTTTTTTTATTATTCTCAATTATACATATTATTTTATCTTTCCCAATTAAAACTTAGCTTTTCAACCCACTTATTTATCATGATTACAAAAAAGGACATTTGACAGTTTTACCCTTTACTGGTTGTGCAGAGTAAAGTTTTCACTTCACAGCCATAAAAATCCTTCTCCATTCCAACCACAACATATAACATATGTTGTGGCTGGAGTTGGGTAGAATGCAAATGTACCTCAATTTCAAAGTTGTTTTTGGATCTGAGATATATTTGCAAGGATTTTTTTTCTGTTCTAACTGATTTAAGGTATCGAGAAGCTCGCTAGTAGATTATAGGATGCCTGCTACACAAACAAGATTACTGACTGAAGTCACTGATAGCTAACAATAGTGAATTAGAGGTTTCTCAGTCTCATGGTCCTTACATGATGAGTTAGGCTGTCATACTACTCAGACAAGGAAAATTATTAATTTTCCTATTTTAATTTTATTGACCTTGCTTTGAAAATTCCTAGTGATATATATGTATACAGTTACCCCTCCAACTGCACGATGATAACTAGTGATAAATTAATATAAAATTTTAATGGCATATTTCCCAGGTTAACTTTAGTCTAAAGTTCAAAGGTGCACACCAAAAAAAAATTTTTTTTTTGGTTAGTTAGGTGGGTAGATTTTCTAATATAAATTTAAATAACAGAAATAAACTGAGAAGGAGTAAGAGACCTTAATAGGATATCTATTCCCACCTTACCCAATTTCTCTAGTTTATAAGCTGTGCTACAAAGATATATTAGGCATTGATAAGTGGGGGAAATTTGTTTATAATCTTCATCAAGTTTACTTTAGTGAGTTATTATTCCTTACCATTCATGATGCAAGAACATGTGTTTATTCTTTTTAATATCAACTGGAGCTCTTTAACTAAAGCAACTGCTTCTTCTCCATCTGAGAGATCAGCTTCAAACACCAACTCCATCAAGCCAATACCTGTTGACATAGAATATTAGCATTCAACTTAAAACATCATGAATTTCAAGCTTCTATTATTTTAAATATACAGTTGTGTCCCCGTATCCGCTGATTCAGTTACTTGCGGCAACCACAGAAAAAAACCGAAAAACTTAACACGTACTACTTGCGTGTCCGATACAATGCTTCCCTTTATTTTTTACAATGGTGCGTATGGTTTGGTCACCAACATTATAATGGTTCTTTAGAGATTTAACGGATGCACCGTTTTCAAACTTTTGAATAATTTCAAGTTTTTGTTTAATTGAAAGCACAACTCTTGCATTTGCCCATCATTTTCATGAATTCTGAACAAAACAAAACAAAAAAATTCTGACATCCCTGACATAAATAACGAAACAAAATTTGTCCTTTTGAGGTGCGACGGAACACAACAATCAACGTGACGCACTAAATCAAACTAAACATTTGGTCTCTTTTTTTTTGAGCGGTAGGTGTGAAGACAGCAGGGGTTGCAAGATAATAGGTACACTAATCTCCCAATGACGATTTATAACACCAGTTCTTGTTACTTATTTACGACTTGCAAAATATCTGTTTATACCTCTTCCAGTTATTACTTGAATTTTATGATTTCTGTTTTTTTTTATTTTTTTTATTTGGAGTCTTGAAGTGTCCCGGTTAATCCAATCCCGGTAAATCGAGAGTCTGCTGTACTTTATTATTACCGTGTTTAATGTTGGTAATGTCTTACTGCGTGTTTAATTTATCAATTAAACTTTATTATATGTATGTATGTACAAGAAAATTACGTTATATATAGGGTCAGCAGGTGTTCGCTTATATCCGTGGTTTCAGCCATCCACGGTAGGTCTTGGAACATATCCCCTGTGGATACGGGGGTCTTACTGTATATAAAAGTTCAACTATCTATGCACACACAAAAATGTATAAATATTCAAATACATTACAAAACATAAAATATTAAATCAAACATACAATTGAAATATCATTTAATGAACCAAACTAGCTACTTTAAGGTTCTTATAATACTTAGACAATACTAATAAAAGTGAAAGATAAATCTTATCTGACTTTAAAAAAAAAGTTCACAACAATTTTATTCTACCTGCTCTGTTTAAATCGATTAAGCAAGAATTAGCCACCTCATTGTGTAAACTTCTTCCACTATCTTGTTCTAACTGGATTTGCTTCAATCTTGCTTTATGTCTGTAAGCAAATCTGTGTACAATTGGGTTATACACAAGAAATTCAACTTCTCCGTCTGTTGCTAATGGTGATCGCTGCTGAGTAATTTGATAACCAGCCTATAAAAGACAATTAAATAGTATTTTCTGAATAACAAGACTGAAATTGCAAAAAAAATTTAATTTGGTTAATTCATACAGGAACATACATAATTAGATGTATACATTAGAGTAAGTGCACCCTGGATTTTTTCTGGGTGTGAAGGGTGCTACAGTTTATAAGCACATATGCAAAACACAACTTGTAGAAAAGAATAGCTCATAACCAAGTAATTTATGAATTTCACATGTAGCAAAACTAATAAAAGTGAAGGAAAAATGGGATCTGACTTTTAAAACAAAAACTAAGTTCAAAACAATTTTCAAATAATGGATACTGAAAATGAAGAAGATACTAAAAATAACAACAACAACAAAAAATGTGGTAAACAAAAGATTTGTCATTGTCTTCATACTTAGTATTGTTATTGATCCAGTAGGCAACCATGCTAAGGAAGTTATAGAACATCACTGAACAGGTTAAGGAAATAGCTGCAGTTCTGGATATGCAGCAATCTCAAATTGTGGAGGCAGTTCAGTTCGAGTTGCTTGGTATTGTACTAAGCTTAAAATAAAAAAAAAAAAAAAAACATTTCTCAAAAGGGAGAAGTATACTGTTATTTATGTCAATTGTACACCACTATCCATACCAAGGTTCCATTGCTTGTTGGTGACTTATTGGTGCCTACTTTATTATTCTACCTAACTTGTATAGTAAAGTTTTTAATTTCTTAATTAAAATTATTTCTTAACTTTTATTATTGGTGCAGTTTGATCAGTGAGACAAAGGGGATCAGAACATAACAATAAAGAAGTCAAATACAAAGGTAGAAACATTATTGCAAAAAAAAAAAAAAAAAAAATTATGGAAATAATTTTTATGGTTTTTATTAACTTATCAAGAAAGTGAATGGTAATTTAAACTAAACCAATCTTGTGATTGTTGAAGGCTATTTAAGATTCACTGTGATATAGAAATGTTAAGGTTTTAAACAGAATTTAAGATATCAGAGAGTATTTTCAAAAAAGAACACCACCAGACTGGCTGAACAGGTACAGCTACAGGTTTCCTAGCAAAAAAATTTTTTCTCAATTATTTGGTAACTTTCATATATGATTTCATCAGCCTGGATTTTGATACTATAAAATATATATATATACAGGAAATCCTTGACTAACGTGAGGGTTGCATTCTGCGGAACGCTACGCAAGTCAGATTTTACATAAGTCGGAATTCCCCCCATGCTTGTGCAGCACTCGCAACTGTGCTCACTGAATTGATTGAATCAAAAAAGAAATGTCCAACGAACTTGTAAATAGAATTAGTTATTGTATTTATTCAATTTTTTATCTCATGCGCAGGAAAAATTACAAAAGCGTGCAATTTAACAAAATTTCAAAATTAGAAAATTAGAAAAAAGAGGGGAGACAGGCATAATGTCAGTAAGTTTTACCTCTCGAGCATTGTTGCCAGAATCGATCTCTTCAGATGATAATGATAAAATGAAGAATTATATATCTCCACAGCCCTCAACCTCCACTGCAGAGGTTGATGGCTATGGAGATTTAGAAGGGGTTGGCTGCTCAGCCTTACGAAAGAACATATTAATGGATGACTGGGCAGTGGCTTTTTTCTTTTCATCATAGATTTTTTTGTAGCAAGCATATCATTCATCCCTCTGTTAACTTTTAAGAATCATTTGCTGTCAGGATCCATCTTCTCAAACCTTGCCATTGTCAATGCAATTTCACAAAATGCCATTGCCATCTCTCTGGTGATGAAGCATCTCAGCACCTCATTTGGTTCATCTTGAGCTTCGTCAGCATTTTCTTCTTTCACTATCGCTGCCTGCAAGTCAATAAGTTCTTCGTTAGATAATTCCTTCTCTTCTTCCTCTATTAACTCATCCATGTCTTTGGCATCAACTTCCAACTTAAGTAGCTCTGCAACCTTTACAATCTTATCTGTAACCTCTTTATATGATTTGTCTTTTCTCAAATCATTTGAAGCCTTATTTTTCCATGCGCCATTTTAACAACTTTTAGTAATTTCTGCCCAGGCCTTATTAATGTTTAAGATGGCGTGGTAAATATCGTAAGATTTCCAAAAGTCTCTTAATGCAAAATTTTTCTCATCGTCTACTGCAGACAATGCCTGAGAAAATGTTGTGGGTAAATAGTATGCTTTTAAATTTGAAATAACACCCTGGTCCATAGGTTGGATGAGTGAAGTCATGTTTTCAGTAGAAATATGACTCTTATATTCAAATTGAAATCATCTAGATGCATAGGATGTCCAGGAGCATTATCTAATAGAAGCAAAATCTTGAAAGGGACATCGTTGTCTTTACAATATTTTTCAACCTCGGGAATGAAGAGGCATTTAAACCAATCCGTAAAGAAAGAAAGAGAGAGAGAGAGAGAGATAATGTTATTCATGCGCTATGGTTCGAACGGAAATGCACAGGTAGGGTGGCTTTATTGATGCCATTAAATGCACGAGGATTTCCAGAATGGTACACAAACAGTGGTTTTAATCTGTAATCTCCTGCTGCATTACCCCCAAGCAAGAGCGTAGCCCTATCTTTTGCCTTGAAACTGGCATTGTATTTTCCTCTTTGGCAATGTACGTTTGATCCAGCATTTTTTTCCAATACAGAGCAGTCTCATCAACGTTAAAAATTTGTTGCGTTGCATAGCCGCCCTCATCAATAGTTTTTTCCAAAACATCAAAAAATTTTTCTGCAGCTGCAGAATCGGCAGTGGCAACTTCATTGCATATTTTAATGTTGTGGAAACCAGTGCAATGGTTGAACCCATTAAACCACCCGTTGCTTGCCACAAACTTCGGTTGGGGTTTGCCATACATATCCTTAATATCTTTATAAATATTTGTTGCTTTTGCTTGAATGGTCATTAGATTCAGGGGCACTTGCTTCTGAATCTGATTTTCCATTCTTATTATTAACAGCTGTTCCATCTTTGATATAGCACCTGAATGCTGTTTTGTGATCACTGTCGATCCTTTGACATGTTCTTTTATACGTACACTGTCCTTTAAAATAGTATTCACTGTTGAAGCAGCGAGACCTAATTCCCTTGCAATAGATGACAAACTTTGTCCTGCTTTGTACTTCTTAATCATTTTCATCTTCATTTCTAAATCAATTTTGTTTCGTTTCCTGGCACTACCAGCACCACTTGCACTTTTCGTTGGTCACTTTCCCTTCATCATTGTAATATGTAAATACGAATGAAGAGAAGTTTCTGAAAACTTGTTTTTTTATATGATTGAAGATTTCAGTGAAGGAGAACCCATTTCACCATGACAGCGTAAAAATCCACACAATTGGAGTTATCGGTATTATCGCAAATGCAATAAGATCAAGTTTACTACCTGTTTATAATTAGATGCACTAAGAGAAAAGCCCAATAAACTGGAAAGTACAAACTGTTTTTACTGTTTCATGGTCATGATCTCCAGAAACGTGCTTTAGAAAAATATCACAGAGGTGTTCAAAATTGATTCTTATAACCAGAACATATGATGACGATGAAAGGGTAGTGCAATTTCCATTATAAATATGACCTTTTAGAGAGATAAACAGCATAGTAATATAGCGAAATTTTCAACTTCCAAGGACTTGGGAATGAACTACAAAGAAAAAAAAAAAAATCAATCAATGTGCTATTGGGTTCATATTACGATATTTTCACGAAACCTTCATTTATTCCTATGGGTTGCAAAATATGTTTCCATGATTTTTTAAAGTTTGCACCAGCTGGCAAAAACTTACATAACATTGAATTTCTGTAAGTTGAGTATTACGTAAGTCGGGGAGTTCTTGTATATATACGGATTATTTCTTGAGATAAATAACTTTGTCCTGGGCTTTAACAAACTTACTGGCAAATCACCATAAAAATAGTGCTTTCTATCAAACATCGAAAATTTATGGACAGTACAATTGAGGGCTAGTGCTGTAAGTACTCCTGCCTCTACACATCTTCGATTCAAAACCTGAAAGAAATAAATGACAAAGATGAGTTCAGTCATATATAGTAAAACTCAGAGAGATATAGTAAGCAAAAGTTATTTTATCATCAAAGTAAAATTACTCCTTTTAACCTTATATATATTACATATGTACTATATATATATACTACTATAGGTACATATATATATGAGAGCTGTTCAATAAAGAATGATCATAATTTTTCATGAACAACTGTACTGCTTGCTATTTTTAGCTGAAATGCAGAATTTAAGACCACACCAAGCCGTATCACATACAAATTGCACAACTGACTCATGCACACAGTATGACCGTGGCAGTCATATTTATGCCTGTTCAGTTTTGCCTATGTAACAATGGATGTGACATGTGAGGAACACTATGCTGCTCTCAAATTTTGTTTCCATCTCAAGAAAAAACATCAGCTGAAGTGTATGAAATGTTAAAAGATGCTGATGGTGAATCTACACTTCCATATAGCACAGCTCACAGGTGATTCAGAATGTTTAAAAATGGACATGGTTCAATCACAAAAATCAGTGGTCTTGGAGTTTCAACCACTGCTGTCACCACAGAAACCATAAACAATGCGTCTGTAATTGTGAGAGAAGATCATTATATAACAGTAAGGCAACTGGCAGAGACGTTGAAATTATCATTAGGAGCACACAAGGAATTCTCCACGACCATTTGCATGACACATGTTTGTGCATGCTGGGTTCCAAAACTACTCACACTGAGCAACAGTAAGTTTCCATAGAGGAGGTCTGTCAGGAGGTCTGTAGTACAAGAACGAGGGTAGCCTGTGCGGACGTACATTTTTGCCGCTCCTGGAACAGAGAAGTTTTTTCTGATTTATTTTCTGTTTTATTAGCTTAAATTGGCATATTAACTTATTTTCTAGAGTAGCATTATATTCCTATTTACGATACTTAGATTAAAGTAACTTAGATAGAGATTTTGTAGGTATTACTTAGTGTCGGAAAGGGTATCAAATCCACGTGTTTACCATTCGTAAATAGTCGCCATTGTTACGCGATACATAATATCTCGAAATAGATAGCATAAGCTTAATATAGTATAGTACATAATATTGTCAATTAATCAGATAATTAATCTTGTTGAACTTCATCGTCAATTAAATTGTACCTTTAACTATACATATAACGACTTGGGTTACGTAACATAAATAATTAGTAAAAAATAAATAATTAATACTTAACTTGATACGGAAGTTATATAAAGGGATTTCGTAGATAACACTTGATACTGAAACATAAATATAGCGTTATAACTGTGTTGGGATATAAGTTTAGGGTTTTAATTTTGTACTGAAATTGAAATAAAATCGAAATCATGACTCAGACCAGAGCAGCAAAGCAAAAGGCTCAAGCTAATGGGAGTGCTGTGGCTCAGGGGAGAACTGAGGGGGGGGGCAGTTGCCCTCTGAATCACAGCCTATTAAAATGCACTACTTGCTTGATGTTTATGAAGCAGTCAGGTACGGGACGTGAATGTGCCATGGGGGATGTCTTTGTGTGTGCACGATGCAAGGATTGTAAGGAAATCAGGCGACAACTCAGCATTGTTATGGGCCTATATGAGAGCTTCAAGGACAGGGTGGATGCCCTCGAAGGATTAAAAGTGAGGGGGCCCATCAAGCTCTCAGCTGCCCACACCAATGCCAGAGCTTGCACTTGGTCATCGTGCAACAAAGCGGCAGCCCCCAAGGCAGAATGTGCTGGTCCCAAAGGAACTAGTAGTTGTTGGTGACTCTATTGTCAGGGAAACGGGAAACTTGCTTTGTAAAAAGGATAGGTGAAACAGGACCAGAGTATGTCTGCCAGGGGCAAAGGTTCATGACGTTGTAGAGCAGATATCATCTTTTAAGGGAACAAAAGGTGATATAGTTGTACACGTTGGCACTAATGATATTAAGAGTAGAATTACTTAACAGAATTACTTAACAAGTACAGGTCACTGTTGAAAAAAAGCCGTGAATTAGGGTTGAATTTGAAAGTGTCTGCAATTCTGCCCAGACACGATAGGAGGGAGTATATGATGAGAGCCTTGTCGATCAATTTGGCCCTGGAAAGATTGTGCAAGGCTCAAGGGGCAAAATTTTTTTCAGCCTGGTCGGTACTTGTTAACAGGAGAGACTGCTTCTACAGGGATGGGATACACTTAAATAGAAAGGGTGCAAGAATGTTTGCTGATGCTATCGAGGCAGTGTTAGGTGGGTCGGAAAACTGCTAGATTGGGGGGATACAAGGACTAATAGATTAACAGTAGCCACAGGCAGAGGTGAAAGTGATTCTTGCACTGCTTCTATTGGAATAAGCTGCAGCCTGGAAAATAAGATGCAGGATATTTCAGAGACTGCTGGGAATCATTGGGGTACAAATAAATACATAGGTTGTGTTAGGGTAGCTAAGAAAAAGAACAGGTGCATGTATACTTGCGTGTACACCAATGCTAGGAGTTTAGTAAATAAATTTGATGAATTTGAGGTATTGCTCAAAACATCAAAGGCAGATATTGTGGGGATTTCAGAGACGTGGTGTCACACAGATATAAGGAATGCAGAACTGGAATTTGGGGAGTACAATGTCTACAGAAAGGATAGACAGGATAAGAAGGGAGGAGGGGTTATGCTATTAGTTAAGAAATACATAAAATCCAAGGAAGTGAAGCCAGTCGACATTGCTGGCAGTGCAGTGTCGAGTCAGTTTGGTGTGACATAAGCATTGGGAGATCAAAATTGAGAGTAGGAGTGTGCTATAGGCCTAATGACTCTGATGAGTATAATAAGAAACTGTACGGGGAAATAGAGTGGGCCAGTAAATCAGAGAGTCTTATAATGGGGGATTTTAATTTCCCAGATATTGACTGGAATTTGGGGACTGGTCACACACACTAGCAAGGCTTTTGTGGATTTATTGGATGATTGTTTTCTACATCAGCATGTTCGGGAGGCAACTAGAGGGAGTAATACTCTTAATTTGATTATCAGTAGTGATTCTTCATGCATTAAGAATCTGCAGGTAAATGAACCACTAGGTGGCAGTGATCACAGTGTGCTGAAGTGGGATTTACTCAAAGAGATAACTACCATTAGGGGTAAAGGGAAGGGTTATTGCTTTCGTAAAGGCGACTACGATGGACTGAGACAGTATTTAAATTCTATACAGTGGGACCAACTGATGATGTTACCAACAGCAAATTCAAAATGGGAAGCATTCAAAGAACTTATCTTGGAAGCTACTAGGCTTTACATACCAAATAAGAAATATTGTTCAAGGTTTAGGCCTAAGTGGATGTCAGATGAACTAATGAGACATATGGCAGAGAAGAAAAATGCATGGGATACATACAAATTAACACGTGACACAGAAGCCTATGATAGATACAAGTTGATCTGTAACCAAGTTACAAAGGAGGTTAGGCAGGCGAAGGCAGATTACGAGAACTCTTTGGCAAGGGATGCAAAGAAAAACAGCAAAGAGTTCTTTACTTATGTAAACTCTAGAAGGAAGGGGATGAATCAGATTGGTCCACTTGATATCGATGGGTCAACTGTTGATGATTCTGCTCAGGTACCTAACAAACTGAATGAATATTTTGTGTCGACATTCACACATGAGGAGTTATTCAGCGAGGGGAATGCCAGAGGTGTATTCAACTCTGGCAGTAAGCTAGAGAATCTTGTAATAACTGAGAGTCAAGTGGAGGAGAAATTGTTGAAGATAAAAAAAAGAAAGCCACCTGGGGTGGATGAGATCTATCCAGTTATATTGAAGGAAGCAGCAAAGGAAGTAAGCAAACCCTTAGCCATAATTATGAGAGCTTCCTTGGACTCAGGGGAAGTACCCATGGACTGGAGATCTGCAAATGTGACCCCAATTCACAAAGAAGGATCAAAGGGCGACACAAGTAATTATAGACCTGTTAGTTTAACTTCTGTTCCTGGAAAATTAATGGAGGAACTGGTTAAAGAAGCACTGCAGGATCATCTAGACAAGACTTCAGTTATAGCTCAGACACAGCATGGTTTTGTTAAGGGGAAGTCTTGCCTGACCAATTTGATTGGATACTATGATGCAGTCACAAAAGAACTGGATGCAGGGAATAACTTTGATATTATATACTTGGATCTTAGAAAGGCTTTTGATACTGTTGCACATGGAAGACTGCTGCACAAATTGGAGCAGTGTGGCACTGGAGGCAAATTGCTGCTATGGATAAAGGGGTGGTTGAGGGGGAGAAGACAGAGAGTGGTAATCAATGGACACTGCTCATCGTGGACTAATGTTATTAGTGGAATCCCTCAGGGTTCAGTATTGGGTCCATTATTGTTTTCTGTATTTATAAATGATATTGATGATGGTATATTGAGCTTAATGTCCAAGTTTGCAGACGATACGAAGGTTGGCAGGGTTGTCAAGGACACTACTGACACTATGCTACTGCAACAGGATCTGGAAAGGTTGAGGAGATGGGCTGAGAGGTGGCAAATGAAGTTTAACATTGACAAATGTAAAGTACTACATATGGGAAACAGCAACCCCAGAGCAACGTATCAACTCTGTGGTACTACATTGGCAGTGGTAGAGAATGAAAGGGACCTGGGGGTGGTTGTGCAGGCAGATATGAAGTTTTCTGAGCAGTGCAGACGGGCTGCAAGAGTAGCTCATGGTGTATTGTTGATGATATATAGGAATTTTTCTAGCAGGGATAAGGAGGTGATTATTCCCTTGTATAAGGCAATGGTCAGGCCACACCTAGAGTTCTGTATACAGGTCTGGAGGCCTCTTTTCAAGAAGGATGTAGAGAGGCTGGAATGAGTATAGAGAAGGGCAACAAGATTAGTGAATGGAACAAAGGGTTGCTCTTACGAAGAAAGGCTTAAGTTTTGCAAATTACAGTGTCTGGGGACTAGGCACCAGCGAGGTGATCTGATAGAGGTGTATAAAGCCTTGAATGGTTTGAGCATGCTCAATGCTGATGGGATTCTTTCTCTTGCTCAGAATAATCACCTGAGAGGGCATAAATTCAAATTGAGAAAAGACAGATGTAGGATAGACGTGAGGAAATTTGCCTTTAGCCAGCGGGTGGTTGGTTGGTGGAATAGCCTTCCATCCCTTGTTGTGGAAGTTGATAGCCTAAGCCTAAATAAACTTAAGGCTGAGCTGGACAGGTATTTGGAATGAGTGGAGGGGTAAAATGGAAGCATTTTTTTTGGCTGATACTGCATAAGCTTGCATTCTTGCATCATATGCCTCTACTAATGCTAATGTTAAATAAATTTAAGGCTGAACTAGACAAACATTTGGAGCAACCAGATGGGTAAAATGGGAAGGGTTTTTCTTTATTTTTGGCTGATGCTGTATAAGAATGCTTTCTTGCATCATATGCCTCAACTAATGCTAATCACTAACAACATCAAAAAAAAAGAAAAAAGCTGTGGCTTCTGCAGGAAAGGTTATGGCCATCTCTCTCTTTTTTGACATTCAAGGAATGGTTTACTGGTATGTTGTGTCACATCATATGACTGTTTGGGACCTTACTACAGAACTGCACACTTTCTGGGATCATATTCATCACAAATGACCACAACTGAAAGCAGGTGGGTGGATGCTGCATCATGACAATGCAAGACCTAACACTGCTCATATTGTCATCCAGTACTTAGCCAGCATTAATGTCAAATGTGTTCCTCATCTGCCATATAGCTCTGACCTTGCACCCTGTGATTTTTTTTATTCCCAAATTTAAAGGAGCCTTGAGGAAAACTTTTCCAGTTATCAGAAGTTGTAAAGACAATGGAGGTAATTCTCAAATGCATGTCAAAAAATGGCTTCCACCATGTGTTTGAAGAATGGCAGAAACATTGCAGTAAGTGCATTTCATAAAATGGGGATTACTTTTAAAAGGACCACAAATATATGGATGATTAATAAAAGTATATTGTAAAAAATAAATTATGATCATTCTTTACTGAACAGCCCTTGTACACACTGAGTTGGCTCGACATTGGCAACACCTCCTTGTGTAGAGCCGACCGGGCTAGCCGAGTGGGTAAAGCACCTGCCCGGCAACCCAAAGGTCGCGGGTTCGATTCCCGCCTCGGGCTTGGATCAAAGTACTGCAAAAACTTTGGGAGGTGCAATATGGCCACAGAAGCCGATGCGCCAACAACTACCAAATCAAAAAAAAAAAAAAAAATCCTTGTGTAGGAATGGGCTAGTCTGTGATGCTGGAGAAGGCTCAAAGTTGGAAGCAGATGACATAAGATTATAGTTCAGACACATGGGTTAAGACAAGCTATGAGTAGAAAACTTGCTTCTTGTCCATATGGTTGTTGAACATTCTGGTCTCCTAACAAAGCTATTGACTGCAAATTTTGCCAACCTCTACTCCCACCATTGTTAAAACCTGATGGTTCTATTGTCACCTCAGCTAAAGCCAACTTGCTAGCATCCTACGTTTCTCCTGACTCTTGTATTGATGATCTTGATAAACCAGCTCCTAATGTTCCCAGTACACTCCATTCAATGCCTCCTGTGGTCTTCTGTCAAAAAGAAGTCAGAAGGATTTTGAACAATTGTGATGTTAAGAAAGCACAAGGTCCTGATGGTATTTCTTCACTTGTTTTCGAAAATCAGTCCTGAGTTCTGTGTTGCCATTTTACATTTTCTTATTTCACTGTGTTTTTTTTTTTTTTTCTGCTTGGAAATTTGCTCATTCATATCCAGCCAGTTAACAAAAAGGGTAAAAAATCCCCCCTTCCAGTTATTGTCCCATTACACTTCTACTCTTTCTAAAGTAATGGAGAAATACAAGAAGTGCCAACTCCTAAACTATCTAGAAACCTTTCATCTGATCAATGATTGCCAATATGGATTCCATGAGTGTCATTTCACTGGTGATATTCTGGCATATATCAACGAAAACGTTTGGTGAAATTCAAGCAGTTGATCAGGGGTGGCCAACGAGTCGATCGTGGATTTAATTTCGGTCAATCACGACGAATTTTAAATATACAGTCATCCCTTGATTTGTGCACCTTGTGCAATGAAATTTTTGAGATGGTAGATTGCGGCACACATTTTGAAGGAAAAAAGTAGATCGCATCACAAATTAAGTTGGCCACTCCTGCTCTAGATATTTTAAAGGCTTTTGATCATGTTTAGCATAAAGGTCTTCTAAGTAAGCTTCCATCTTATGGACTGCCAACTGTTTTTTGCAATTGGATATCCAGTTTTTTCTCTAGCCTCTCATTAGGTGTGATGGTAGCTAGCTCTTTAAAGGGCTGATTCAATGTCTGAAGCAAGATAATGCAAATTTTCTCATTGCACAATTCACCAAACTCTTATTTTGCAAACTTATTCTCTGATAGCATCTCTGCTATCAGTCTTCTAAATTCTCCACTACTGCTGATGATCCCTAAGGTTCAGTTCTTTCTCCCACTCTTTTCCTCTTGTATATTAATGACCACCTATCCATAGTTTTCCTAATGATAGCACATTGCCTTCCATCATCCAGTCTGACAAACTTTGCCCTGCACAAACAGTTTCAAATTCTCGAATATCCACTACCAATTCTTTAAATGCCGAACTCCAAGTAATTCTCCAGAGGGACAAAGATAACTTTAGTTAATTTCAATCCTTCTAAAACTCAATCCTGTCTTATATCTCACAAAAAGGATTCTTTTGCTCCTATGCTTATCTTTGATGATAGTCAGCTTTCTAGACAAGATCACATATCTCTATTAGGGATTACCCTTTCTAATCTCTCTTGGCATAAGCACATCACAAATATTGCTTTCTCTGCATCAAAACTGGGTTTTTTCTTTTGCTCTTGGTGTTACTTTTCTTCTAAATAGCTACTCACTCTGTACAACTCTCAAATCCACCCTACCATGGAATACTGTTCCCATATCTGGGTTACAAAGTCTCTCCACTCTCTGTCTCATAGCCATTCTGTTTCTGCTACATGCCTTTCTATAAATACTTCCATGGGCACTGTTCTTCTGAATTGGCTTCTATAATTCCTCCTCTCTTATCCAAATCATTCTGAACACACGCTGCAAGCAGTCGGCATCCTTTTACTGTTCAACTCCAAACTCGCAGAACCAACTTTTCTTCATCTTCCATTTTTTGGAACAACCGCCTTTTACAAGTATTTCCTGAAAATTATAATCTACAGAAATTGAAGTTTAATGTCAACAAGTATCATCTTTCATCTTCTTAACCTTCAACCCACACACAGTACTAAGTACAATAGGTTCTAATACCCTTTGTGTTTGGAGTTTTTATTAAAAAAAAGAAATTTCAAATGTTTGTGAGTTACTGCACTTTCACACTTGACCACTTAGCTGCATTTCCAATTCTAAATGATTATGGAACTATAATGGAAAAAAAATAAAAATAATAAAGAAATTAATAAAGAAACGTGTTTTATTATTAAATACCTGAGTCTACTATTTGTCTGCTTATTCATATTTCTTTATTTTTTATTTTTACTATTCAAAACTCCATAGGCAATATTTTTTAATTCAAACAGTCACTGTTTCATAACTGTTCAGAATCAGAATGTTTACATACCTTTTTACTGAAAATGAAGTTTTGAGTAAAAAGGTACATCTCTGCTATCAGCATCCAAAGTTAAGACTTTCCTCTTGAATTACCCTGTATAACGTTCAAACTGACTTGCACAATAAAATTAAGGTAGGCCAACATTTGAATGGTAGGAAACAAAAATTCATGTCTTAATGTTTTCCTTTTGAAATAAAGCGTAGTTTTGTGGTACTATAGATTTGTTAATTTTGTGTCCATTATATCTTTTATCTCTAGAAGTAATGAAGGGCCATAAATAAGATTCACAGTTTTCTTAGAAACAAAAATTCATTTTCAAAAATTGTTTGTAAGAAAAAAAAACCTAGATTATAAAATAAAATTTATAATGAACTTCAAAATGCATAACAAAAGTTTTTAGATTTACATATTTTATAGAATGCTTACAGGTAAAGTTCCAGGAAGTGCAACATCAAAGTATGATACCAAATCATTTGGAGGAGAAAGATATGTCACACCTGAACCAGAGAACAATTTTGAGTTGGCAGTAATCTGAGCATGTATTTCCAATCCCACTACAGCCTGCCAATCTGTTTTAGGCACTACTTTCAGTGCAGAAAGCCTAGGTGAAAAACTACAAAGGGAAAAAGAATTATACATCTATTTATCTTCTCTCTCATACTCACTCACAGATATACTATTTTGTACAGATATGCACATATGGTTACACCAAAACATTTTACAATATTCATAACAATTTTTTTTTCAGTCTTGAATAAATAAACTAGAATTGTAAATAAAACATTTTAATAAGTGCAACAAATTAGAATTAGGTAGTCAGAGTCCCTTATGCACATATTTTTAAAGATCTTAAAAATAAGGTTGTGGGCTTTGCACCATCAGTAATTGCATTGTTCTGGCACTCACGATCTCAAGGCCTTAGAATAACTATGTCTTTGCACTTTGAAAAATATGGACTTGAGTGCAAGTCCATGTGAATGATTATTATTATTATTGTAGCACTAGTGGAAGTTTGACAGTGTCAGCAAAAAATATAAAAAAAAAGATAAAATAACATTACCTATTCTCATCTGTTCATCCCCTCTAATAACATGTCTAGTTCTGCCTTAGATTTATTCACTTCAATTTAAACAGGTCTCCTTGCAAGTACCTAGTTTCCATGCACTGTAATTTGTAGAACTGAAGTCTTTTATGGTAAGAGTACCCCTTTGTGTTCTTGATTAATCTGGCTGCTCTTCTCTACACCTATTCCAAGATATCCACATTGTTCTCAAAATGAGGCTTTCAGACCTGTATGCAAATTCAAGATGTGGCCTAACCATTGTTGTATACAATGGTATAATCGTCTTCTTGTCCCTACTGGCAAAGTTTCTGTATATCATTGACAAAATGCTATGAGCTGTTTTCTATCAGCCTGCCTGCAGTGCTCAGAAAACTTGTACTGTGTAATAATTACTTTAATTTTCTTTCATTCTCCACCACTTTGAGTGTGGTACCATGTAATTTGTATATTATTCTGAGATTACTGTTACCCAGATGCAGTACCTTTAATAACTTGTAATTCATGGATATGAAAGTTGATTATCTTCCTACAGAATTACAATTTTTTGACCTGCCTTTTGTGTGTACAGACAGATGGTTCTCAGACTTATGGCAGACTGCATTCCAGAATGACATCATAAGCTGAAACTGATTTTGCACACAGATGTGATGATATTTTAGGGAAAATCATGGAGGAATTGATCAAGGGTGGAATTCAGGATCATTTGGATAGAATTGAAATTCTCAAGGATACTCAGCATGGTTTTGTAAAGGGAAAATCATGTTTAACAAATCTGGTTCGCTATTTCGAAAGGGTCACTCACGAGCTGGATTTAGGGAATAATTTCGACATTGTTTATTTAGATTTCAGCAAAGCTTTTGACTCAGTCCCACATGAGCGGTTGCTTTATAAGCTGGAACAGGTTGGAATCACTGGGAAAATCCTTAGATGGATAGAAGGATGGCTTCAGGGCAGGAGGCAGAGGGTTGTGATAAATGGCTATTCCTCAGATTGGGTTGATGTAAGAAGTGGGGTTCCCCAAGGATCAGTATTAGGACCACTGTTGTTTTTAATTTTCATAAACGACATTGATGAAGGGATAGAGGGCGTGATGTCTAAATTTGCAGATGATGTTAAAATTGGTAGAGTAGTTAATGATCACTGTCAAGCTGAGCTTCTTCAAAGAGACCTAGATAGACTTCAAGAATGGTCAGAAAAATGGCAGCTGTGCTTTAATCCAACAAAGTGTAAGGTATTACACCTGGGAAACAGTAATCCCAAAATAACTTATTCACTTGGTGGAGTTCAACTAAACCCAGTACTGGAGGAAAGGGACTTGGGTGTTACGATACGGTCAGACATGAAATTCTCTGAGCATTGTAAACAGGTTGCAAGGAAGGCCCATGGTATCCTATCGATGATCTATCGAACTTTTGCAAGTAGAGATAGGGACGTGATAATCCCATTATATAAGGCTTATGTTAGACCACACTTGGAATACTGTGTTCAAGTATGGAGACCGCACCTAAAGAAAGACATCGAGCTTCTTGAAAGGGTGCAAAGAAGGGTAACTCGCCTGGTGAGATCGGCAAAAGGGCGTCCTTATGAAGAAAGACTTCGAATATGTGGGTTGCAGAGTTTGGAAACTAGACACCTTAGAGGAGATTTGATTGAGGTGTTTAAGGCTCTGAGAGGCATCAGTAAAATGAATGAGGACAAAATTTTCAAGATTATAAATGATGCTAGAACTAGGGGACATAAATTTAAGTTACGCGGGGAAATGTTTAGATTGGACTGCAGGAAGTTTTATTTTAGCCAGCGAGTTATAAATTACTGGAATAAGTTGCCTTCATGGGTGGTAGAGGCCGACAGTTTGGGGAAATTCAAAGGTCATCTGGATAGTACTTTCGGGTAAGGGAAGCGCATAGGATGATAGGATTAATTTCCTTTTTATTTAATTTTTAATTTCATTTTATTATTTTTATTTATTTATTAATTATTATTATTTATTTATTTAATTTTTGTTTTTATCATTGTTTTGTTCGGATTTTTTTTTTTTTTTTTGGCTGGTGCAGCATAAGCCATAGGCTTTCTTGCACCATACGGCCGTTACTAATACTAATACTAATACTAATATTACATGGGATTATGTTACTGACTAAGAGTGCAATAAGGAACTTTTTATAGATACAAATACAAGAAGCATATTTAGTAAATTGTTGATCATGAATAAAGTATGTCACTATTATAATTACTTCAACATGAACTCTCATTAAGTGTTATCACTTTTCACTTCACTTATAACAGTCTTTCTACTATGTTACATTTCTTTATAACATCCATCATATGGGCATTGACCTTTCCTTTTATCAGCCATATTTAAGGATGATATAAATCAAAAATGAAGTGCAATGCAGAGAAAGCTAAAGCGTTCTTTAGGCCACTCATACATCAATATTTGACATAAGCCAATATGATGTATTAAATAGATTTTATATTAAATGTTGTCCACTAAGAGATACAAATCATGAATATAAAAACTCAATTAGTCTAAAAATAAAATCAAGTGAAAAATACATTCCTCCATATTCTAGTGATACATACCAGTTTCCTATAAGTATATTTTCTTTAGTTTGTTAATATTCAAAAACAAGCACAATTTCATTGCCGTACAACTATCATACAGAACAGTAGTATGCTGTTAGGTGATGTGCTGCTAATTAATTAGTAATGGGCTCTTTAAATCAGAACTTATTATATAAATGATAACCCTTAATTAAGGATATGGGGTCACTGATCCTGTCTTTAATTCAACAGAACAAGTATTTGTGCACACTGAAGAATTTTTCCCAGTCAACTGACTTCCATTCTGTGCTTCTCCCCCATCACCCCGATCACCATTGCTTAGTTATTTTTGATAGCTGCACTGATTTGTGTCTAATTCTATCATTATGGTCATCATGACCACTATCATTATGGTCATCATGACCATAATGATAGAATTAGACACAATGCTGTGAGAGATGTGGGGAGCATCATGCCCCCCACATCTCTTACGGCATTAATTTTTCACTATTAGCTATCAGGACTGTATCAAAACTATTAAACTTTAGCGCGCCATTTGCAAGGCAGACTGGCTGAATAAGTGAGAATTGATACCTGCCCTCTTTTCTGTAATGCATAAAAATCTATGTACCTTTAAATAATCACTTTTACTATAAGTGATTAATCTGTATTAGAGTCAAATCAGCATTTCTTTATGCACATCAGTATAAAGCAATGCAACATCTAAATTAAATAATCATAAAAATTGCAAACCTTCTCTGGTGGCAAAGTTAGAGGGCTTATTAACATGACTGTTCCAAAAAAGAAGCAAAGTATGATCATCTATGTACACACTTAATTGTTTCAAAATTTTTAAAGGTTTAGAGCAGTTTTAAAACTATGTAATCATAACAGGGAAGCACAAAATTGTACAAAGAAAATGAGTGTACAAAGAAAATTTTAAAAAAACTGTATGAAAAATGACTGATACCGTAGTATACCTTTGACATTTACAAACTTCAGGAAATTTTATATGAAATACATATTAATATTAATAAATTAAATTAAATCAATAACATATAATATTACTTATATTATTGATATTATTTTATATTACAATATAAAATCTAATATTATTATCTTTCTATACATTAAAATAATTTTCCTCCTAATGATATTTATTCAGCCAATAGGAGAAGAGAGATGTTGGTTACGTGGTAATACGTAACAAATACAAAAATATAAGAGAAGCTTGTTTTTTGTGGTAAAACAAGCTTCCGTTTAAGCATGGTCACGTGCTATGTTTATCTAATATGACCCCCCACGGTACCATTTTCGATTTCCATATGTAACATATTTATTTAAATAACTAAATGCAACAAGGCATAACATTTTAAGATTCTATATCTGTATAATATCAGTGTAGATACACCATAGACAACTCTTAAAGTAATGTGAAAGGCACTCACCGATGAAAAGCCAACTAACTTTTAAACGGTGCCATCTGGGTGGTGGCCACTCCCACCGAGAATAAGTGACAACAGTCTTCACTATTACTGAAGCGTTACTTATTCGAGGTAGTGCAATACATGGTAATTTGTTGTGAAGGATGAGTATAATGTGAGTTACAGATGAAATGATGCTTTTCACACGATTGTAGTTTTTCTTTAAGCATTGTTTGTAGTGTATCTACACTGATATTATATAGATACAGTAACGTATTTATATATTCATAGCTGAGGAAGAGACACACACAGAGTCGAAAGCTTTGTAAATCTGTAAATATTTTATTTTTATTTTGTCAAAAGAAGCGAACACAGCGAGCAGGGATCAAGTCCCCTATTTATTATTATTACTATCAGCCATATGGTGCAAGGAAGCCTGATTCTTATGCTGCACCAGCCAAAAAAAATTTCTGAATTACCCTGAGAGAGAGAGTGTCAGAAGTAAGGAGTCACCAAGAAAGAGAAAAATGATGAAATCCAGCTCAGGACCCTGGGTGTACCAAGCCCATACTCACCAGATGTGAGCCCCTGGGGTTTAATATATAATAATAATAATAATTAAATTAATATTGTCTCTTTGTATCCCACCCCTGCCAAACCGATTTTTAACCCCAGGGTCTCACATCTGGTGAGTATGGGCTTGGCACACCCAGGGTTCTGAGCTGGATATCATCACTCTTCTCTTTCTTTTATTATTATTATTAGCCTTATGGTGCAAGGAAGCCTGAAGCTTATGCTGCACCCGCCAGAAAAAAATTTCCGAGTAACCCTGTGAGAGAGAAATCACCAAAAATTATGATATCCAACTCAGAACCCTGGGTGTGCCAAGCACCTACTCACTAGGGGTATGCCCCTGGGGCAAGATCTTCAGTCTAACGCTCTCCCAACTGAGCTATTCTTAGTGACTCTCTTCTACTTCTGACGCTTGTTCTCTCTCTCAGGGTAATTCAGATTTTTTTTTTTTTTGGCTGGTGCAGCATGAGTTTCGGGCATCCCTGCACTATATGGCTAATAATAATACTATACTAAATGTTTTTTCTAATCAATCGATTATTATTATTTTTTTTTATTCCAATTGGCTCATAAATAAACAAATGCGGATAAGGTGGAAACACATTTTATCCATATCATTACCTCTCGTCTCTTTTGCTTTCAGCTAAAACGGACAAACTACGCCTAGGAATATATATTTTTTTATTCGAGTAAGATCTAATTACGTTCAAAGAGCAAGACACACGAAAAGAACTCATCGTTTACGTTTCTACATAACGACCATGACACACAACGCCATCTTTAAATGTAACACGTTAATACTCTCGGAATCAATCTTGTTGGAAACGTTGAATTTGTATGCTGTACAATAAAAAATACAGCTCAACGGTTAAACACAGAGTAGTGGTATGCGTATACATTGGGGTTAAGCGTATTGTATTTTTGACTAATTTCAGTTATGCAAAAATTCCTGAATAATAACAAAATTTAATTACTATTACTGTATAACAGCAATTCAATTTTTTATCCCGAAAAATTAAATACAAAATGTAACATAGCACATAGTTTTCTGAAATAAATGATCAAATTGTTTATATGAATAAGAAGTCATATGTGATGTTAGCTTTCTTGGAAATGATTGGGAATATTATGTCCCAAATAAACGCACGTACTGCTTTAGATACACCTGATGATTTTTTTTTTTTTTTTTTTTTTTTGAGAATGAGGGATGGTATTTACTGTTATTATTTCATTATCTAAAATAAGTGAAAAGACAACGTCCAGTTCTTTTAATTTGTCCTCTCTATCATATTAGAACCAATCCAAAACTAATTCTTAAACAAAAAACCCAAGTTTCCAGTGAGAAAAACTTTGCGATCCACGCCTGAGACCCATTAACTCAGCCACAGAGTAAAAAAAGATGTTCCTTGTTCATTTTGTATTATATTATATACAATGGATGCAGCTGTGAAAGCACTATACCGCTAGATGAGTCACCCGGGAATCTGTGAAGTCAGCGGCCCGACAGCGGGTTTAATTTTTGTGGGCTTTTTACAGAAGCAGCGGAGTTAGTCGGTCTCAGCCGAGGGTAGCATGGTCCCCCCTCCCCCATAAACTCGGGATTTTCATCCAGCAAACAGAAAATCGACTTCAGAACTCAAGCAATTTACATTACGAAGCATTTTTGGCCTTAGTTGTTGATGCTCTTAAAACCAACAACAACAATAACAGAGGGTTTGATATTGTTAAAGATCGACTGGGGTGGTTTGGCAATCTTGCTGGATCGGCAGAATTAATAGTTTTACCTCAGACTATATGATATTGTTAGGACAGCGCTCAAGTGCCTGGATAAAAAGAGATACTGTCCCCTGATTTTCACTAGTATTACCATTAGTAGAGGCATGTGATGCAAGAAAGCAAACATATACAGTATCAGCCAACGGAAAAAAAAAAAAAAAAACCACTTCCAATTTCACCTATCCATTCCCTCCAAGAAGTTGTCTAGTTCTTCATTGAATTTAATTAAACTATCACCTTCTACAACGACAGATGCAAATTTCTTCCAGAATTCTACCACTTGCTAGCTAAAAGGCAATTTCTGCAAATCTATTCTGCACCCATCTTTTCTTAATTTGATTTTTTTCCCTCAAGTGCATAATCTTAGCAAAAGGAAGAATTCCATTAGCAGTGTGCTTGTCCAAACCGTTCAAAAACCTTAATCACCTCAATCAGATCACCTTGCATGTGCCAAGTTTCCAGACATTGCAATTTGCAGAACTGATACTTGGTGAAAAAAGTATATTTTGTGCCCTTTATTATTATTGGTAACTGCTCTACAACGTCATCAACTTTTGTTCCTTAGATATACCTGGTTCATTTCCACCGATCCTATTTGCAATATATATATTCCGTATCCCCAACAATAGAGTCACCAATAATAACTAGCTGGGACCAGCGCATTCTGCCCTGTGGTATGCTGCTCTGATGCCTGATCATCAAGTGCATGCTCCGGTATTGATGTGGGCAGCTGAGAGCTTGATGGGCATCCATCCTGTTCTTCAAGCTCTCATAACGGCCCACAACAACGCTGAGTTGGCGCCTAACATCCTCACACTCCCTTGGCAATATCGTGTACTGTTCCTGATTGCTCCGCAAACATCAAACAAGCAGGTCATTTCTTAAAGCTATGTTTCAGAGGACAACGATCCCCTCAGTTCTCTCCAGAGCCACGGCACACCCTCAGACAGTTTTTAAATTCTGTACAGTGGAATCAATTGATGATGTTACCAACAGCAAATTCTAAGTGGGAAGCATTCAAGGAATTAATCCTGGAAGCTACTAAAAGTTTCATATCTATTAAGAAATATTGTTCAAGGTTTAGGCCTAAATGGTTATCAAATGAACTAATGAGACTCGTAACAGAGAAGAAAAATGCATGAGATGCATACACAGAAACCTATGCCAGATATAAACTAGCCTGTAATCAAGTCACAAAGGAGGTTAGGCAGGCTAAGGCAGATTACGAGAAATTTTTGGCAAAGGATGCTAAGAAAAACAGCAAGGATTTCTTTACTTATATAAACTCTAAAAGGAAGGGGATGAATCTGATTGGTCCCCTTGCTATCGATGGTTCCACTGTTGATGATCCTGCTCAGATAGCAAACAAACTAAATGAGTATTTTGCATCTACATTCACACATGAGGAATTATTAAGGTTTGAAAATGGCAAAAGGTTATCAAATTGTAGCAGGATACTTAATGATTTTGTAATAACTGAGAGCAAAGTGGAGGAGAAATTATTGAAGTTAAACATAAGAAAAGCACCTGGGGTGGATGGGATCTATCCAGTTATATTAAAGGAGGCAGCAAAGCAACTAAGCAAACCCTTAGCCATAATTATAGAGCATCCTTGGACTCAGAGGAGGTCCCCGCGGACTGGAGATGTGCAAATGTGTCCCCAATTCACAAAGGGGGATCGAAAGGTGACACGAGTGATTACAGACCAGTTAGTTTAACTTCTGTTCCTGGTAAAATAATGGAGTCACTGGTTAAAGATGCATTACAGGATCATCTAGACAAGACTACAGCAATAATTCAGACACAGCATGGGTTTGTTAAGGGAGAGCCTTGTCTGACAAATTTTATTGGATATTATGATGTGGTTACAAAGGAACTGGATCCAAAAAATAATTTTGATATCATATACTTGGATTTCAGGAAAGCTTTTGACACTGTTGCAAATGGAAGACTACTGTACAGATTGGAGCAGAATGGTATTAAGAGTAAGTTGCTGCAATTTGATAAAAGGATGGTTGAGTGAGAGAAAACAGAGGGTGGTAATCAATGGGTGCTGCTCTTCGTGGACTAATGTTATTAGTGGAGTCCCACAGGGTTCGGTGTTGGGTCCACTGTTGTTTTGTATATTTATCAATGATATTGATGCAGGTATATCAGGCTTAATGTTGAAGTTTGCAGATGATACAAAGGTTGGCAGGGTTGTTAATGACAGTAATGGCAGTGTGCTACTGCAACAGGATCTAGAAAATTTAGGCAGATGGCTGAGAAGTGGCAAGTGAAGTTTAATATTGACAAATGCAAAGTACTGCATATGGGTAGAAGTAACCCCCAGAGAAACGTACCAACTGTGTGGTACACTTAAGGTGGTAGAAAATGAAAAAGGCCTGGGAGTAATTGTGCAGTGAGATATGAAGTTTTCTGAGCAATCCAGACAAGCTGCCAGGGCAGGTCATGGGGTTTTGTCAATGATATACAGGAATTTTGATAGCAGGGAAAAGGAGGTGATTGTCCTTCTGTATAAGGCAATGGTCAGGCCACGTCTTGAGTACTGCGTACAGGTCTGGAGGCCTCATTTTAGGAAGTATGTAGATTTGCTTGAGCGTGTACAGAGAAGGGCAACAAGATTGGTGAGGGGAATGAAGTGATCCTCTTACCAAGGGAGGCTTAAGTTCTGCAAAATTCAGCGGCTGGAGACTAGGCACCTGCGAGGTGATCTGATTGAGATGTATAAGGCCTTTAATGGGTTGAGCACGCTGAATTCTGATGGGATTCTTTCACATGTTCAGATTACGAACCTAAGGGGGCATATATTCAAATTGAGGAAAGAGAGGTGTAGAATTGATGTACCGGGAAATTAACCGGGTGGTTAATTGCTACCTGGAACAAACTTCCATCTGCCGTTGTGGAAGTTGATAGGTGAAATAAATTTAAGGAGGAACTGGACAAACATTTAGATGGAATTGTTTTGTAATTTTTTTTTTTTTTGGCTGTTGCTGCATAAGTTCATTCACTGCTTTCTTGCATTGCATGCCACTACTACTGCTACTACTATCTTGAGTCTTTTGCTTTGCTGCTGTTGTCTGAGGTTTGATTTCTGTTCAAATTCGATAGAATTAAAAATACTACACTAAATTTATATCCTAATGCAATAATAACACTATATACCCGTTATGCTATGGGGTTTACATTTTTGAATATATATATATTTCAATATCTGGCCTACGGTGTATGTATATCGTATCACTTACCAAGTTTAAGTTATATGTATTACTCTATAACGTTACGTTTGTAAGTTATAAGTAATTATAATAGATAATAATTTAACTATCTATTGCCAACTTACTTGATGCATGATTCGAATAATGGAAGAAAGCAAACTTATATAACATCAGCCAAATAAACAAACAAAAAACAGTTCATACAGCATCCATCCACGACACTAGGAGTCAGGCCAGTAGCATACAGAAACGTCTAATGGGGCTTGTCCTGGCAGAGCCGGAAGGGAGCCCAAATTAGGAAAAGAACGGAGGCAGTGGAAGTTGGGGAATCAAAGTTGAACGCGAAAGGAAGCACGAGAGAAATGTCCTCGAGGCTAATAAGAGCTAGAAAAAACTTATAGCTGTTCAATTGCCCTCTAGAAGGGTTGGGAGGGGTGGAATGAGAGATTAAAAATGCCTAAACGTGAAAACTAGATAGGTTTCCGAAGAGGTTAGATAACAACAGGTTAGATAGGTTCCGAATATATCAGATACCGGCAAAGGCTGCAATATTTTATTTCTAGGAAGGCGCAATATCTCCTAAGTAGCCCTTGCGCCAGAAATAACCATACCAATACCAATATTTCTAGGAGATGGACTATATTTCCGAATGCAAATTTTACCAGTTTCTATGAGCCACTGAAACCACTACCATGAAATGAATTGTCATTTGGTACTTGATAATGGTCCATGATACATTTTAGAGGGGATTTATTTCTTGTAAACATTTTGTGGCGTTGATTCTTTTTGAAATGCACTGCTTTTTTCAATATGATTGTTTATACCAAAAGTTATAGATATATCAGTCAGCAGATGGAGCCAGAAGCATCAGCTTTCAAATTAATATTAATTCTATCGTTAAGAAAAGGATTTATTTATTTATTTTATATTTTAAGCTAAGGCCAAATTCGATGAGTGCAGGGAATTTATTTGTGCACCACCTCTCCAAATTAATCCACCCATTACTTCCCAGATCCCTTATTATTATTAATAGCTATTAAAAGAAAACTTGGTATTTGTGTAACCTATACTAACTGAACGTCATAGATTATAATTCTCATTGGTTATCAGATAATATTAACTTATAACAAATGTTTGATAACCAAGTCACATAAAATCTAAGGAAGTGGATTCAGTTGACATAGATGGACAGTGCAATGGTGAGTCAGTATGGTATGACATAAGCACTGGGAAAGCAAAAAATGAGGGTAGGAGTCTATTCTAGACCGGATTCTGATGAGTACAATGAAGAAGTATACAGAGAGTGGGCCAGTAAATCAGAGTGTCTTATATAATGGGGGATTTGAACTTCCCAGATATTGACAGGAACTTGTGGTTGGTCACTCGCGCACTAGCAAGGCTTTAGTGGATTTATTGGATGATTGTTTTATACAGCAGCATGTTAGAGAGGCAACAAGAGGGAGTAACACTCTTTATCTGATTATCAGCAGTGATTATTCATGCATGATTTACAGATAAAGGAACCGCAGTAATTACAGCGTACTGATGTGGGATTTACTTAAAGATGTAATTACCATTAGGTGTAAAGGGAAGGGTTTTTGCTTTCATAAAGGTGACTACAGCGGTCTCAGAGATTTTTTAAGTTCTATACAGTGGGACCAACTGATGGTGTTACCAACAGCAAATTCTAAATGGGAAGCATTCAAGGAAGTAATCTTGTAAGCTACTAGGTTGTTTGTTCCAACGAAGAAATACTGTTCTAAGTTTAGGCCCAAATGGATGTCAGATGAACTAATGAGACTCGTGGCAGAGAAGAAAAATGTATGGGAAGCATATAAATTATCAGGCGACACAGAAGCCTATGGTATATAGACCGATGGCCGCCGTAGCCGAATGATCAGGCGCGCGGGTGCATAAATACACATGTGCCTTGATTGACCAGGGTTCAAGACCGTGACTGCTAAATACGGCGCTGTTCATTGTATTCTGTCTACCTTGTGAACTCCTCTGACCGTTTGGTTGTCCGGGAGTATAAACAGAAAATTTATTTATTTTATTTTTAATATGATGTTGGTCCTCCACGTTACCCGGCGAGGCATGAAGGCTACAAGATTTATAAATGTCTTGTGGTATCTGTTACCAACACGTAACCAGCAGATTCAACTCCTGTAAGGTTCGTAGTTGAGACGTCGCAGATCGTAGTTGCAGTTCCAAGGCAAGCCACAGATGCTCGATGGGATTGATGTCTGGGGAATTTGGAGGCCAAAGCAATACTGGAAGTCTCCTCATGTTCGGCGAACCAGTCTAGAACAATCCGGGTGGTGTGGCATGGCGCATTATCCATCTCAAAGACGGAACCGCCACAGGGGAAGACCGTTGCTATGAAACGGTGTACCTGGTCAGCAATGATGTTCAAGTATGAGGTATGTTGAGAGTCTAACGGCTCCTGGGATTTCTCCCATCTCCGCGAATGTTCTGTGTATCGATGAGAGTACCTTATCAGAGCCAGAGATTTATAAGTGTGTGGGTCATGTGTAGTGTTATATGTTGTGCCCATTGCTTATCCGGCTTTTTGGCCGCCAGCCCCCTAATGGGACCCGACGCTACCCACACCTAGCCACGTGGAGGGCCAGCCGAGTGTTACCAGTGAGACAATTGTACTCTGACAGGTACTGCCACTTACTTTCCTGGGATTTTAGTGGCTAGGACCTAAAATAAAATTGGAACGAGCGCGGTTGATTTTAGATCAGCTACATTAAGCCACTAACATGGGGTTTGACGCTGAAGACCTGTTTCTGAAGTGCCTAAAAGGTCGGGCGAAATTTTTTTTTTTTTGGTGTATTTTAAATTTGGACGTTTGGGGCTATTCACTGTGCAAGAGAAAGTGCTGGGAGGGAAGAGTGAAGGCTGGGGGGCGAAATAGGAAGAAGAGGGTAGATAGGGTAGGTGACCCCCTGTTATTCAGTGAGGCATGCCCATGCCCCACCAGAGGGAAGGAATGATGTGTCAAGGGAAAGAGGAGACAGAGAGCCGTCACCTCTCCCCCTGCCGGGTGTGGGAGAAAAAGGGTTGCACCGCACAAGAGAGTGCAGAGCTTTGAGCCAATACGGCTCCATCAAGACGGCAACTTGGAGTTTTTATGCTGTATGAGATCTTCGTCGGGCTTTTCTGTCATCGGTAGTCTTTAGTATCCAGGTTTGCCCTCCTCAGCTATGAAGACTGGTCAGATCCGTTGTCAGTCCGTTCTCAATGGCTGTGGTTCTCTTCATCACGAAAAGATCCGCATCTGTCTCCATTGAGTTATTCTTGCGTTCGCTAGGTATTATACAGGGTGTTTCAGTTAAACGTTTCAGAACTTCTAAGAGGGGTAGGGTACATCCTGACAACTCGAAATCATATAGCAATGTGGGGTCGGAAATGCTTTCCTGAAGCGGTATTGTACACAGAAGTCGTCGTGCGACGTCGTGCAGCACAGATTCGATTTTTGGTCAATGTATGGGCCGGTATTATGGGAGATCACCTCATCTGACCTTACCTGTTACCGTGTCGTCTAACCGGACCTATCTACTTGATCTTTCTGCAGCAAGTATTGCCACAACTTTTGAGAGATGAACAGATTTCTGCATCGACGCAACAGACAATGTGGTTCCAACACGATGGAGCCCCTGCCCATTATAGCGGAGATGTTCGTAACTACCTGGATGTCACATTTGGTCAACAGTGGATCGGACGTGGTGGTCCCGTGCGTTGGCCTGCTCGGTCACCCGACCTATCATGTCTTGATTTTTATTTCTGGGGTCATATGAAATCGCTAGTTTATGACACCCTGTTGACAATGCTGAGGAGCTGGTTGCAAGAATCGCAGTAGCTGCCGAAGAAATTCGAAATTCGCCTGGAGTATTCCAGAATGTTCGGATGTCCATGCGTCGGAGATGTGAGGCGTGCATTGTAGCCCGTGGAAGAAACTTCGAACACTTACTTTAATCCATGTACCTTTTGCTTCTTTTCATGTATTATTAAAACGATTTCTCACTTACGGTCTCTTTTCTTTATGGTGCTTCTGTGTACAACACCGCTTCAGGAAAACATTTCCGACCCCACATTGCTATATGATTTCGAGTTGTCAGGATGTACCCTACCCCTCTTAGAAGTTCTGAAACGTTTAACTGAAACACCCTGTATATTATTAGTAGTCAGCGGGTTCCTGAGAGAGTTTCTCCCTGAGTCCTCCCCACGTGTGTTCTGTGTCTCATTTTTTTTATGTTTCTTCTATTAATGGCTATCAGTGTTTTATGCCTAGCAAATAGAATATGTGCATATTCCTTTAGCGCCCTATATTCCTCTAGTGAGTCCAGTAGATGTGATTCCAGGTTCTTGGGATGGTAGTGTATTGCGGTGATCAGTCTGCACCTGAGGTCCTCAATAATGTGTGCAATCGTACATAATGTGCTCCCAGCACTCAAGCGCCGCACAGGTGCAGCTCGGATCCTCCTTAATTCCCAGCGCTGTCAGCTGGGCTTTAAAGGCCCCGTGTCTAGTCAGTAAACAGATGGTGTATAAGCCGGGTTGAAACCAAGTTGGGGGACTGGGATAGATCCTGTCGATGTTCGGAAAGAATTTCCTGTGATATTTCTCTTGTTTGAGTCGACCCAGTGCTTCTGCCAAACTTGCATCAGGTGTTTTTGCAGCCTTATCTTTTCATTTTTGCGTGGTGCATTAATGTCCACAGTACAGCCATGGTATGCACAGGGTATTCCTTTCTCTATGTGGTAGTTTATTTCCCTGCGCGTGATCTCTAAGTCGAGGGGGAGAGCCCCGGCCAAAACCTGCAGTGCCTGGGTACTGGTGATTCTACAAGCACGTGTAACTGTCAGTATGATGATTCTTTGTGTTGCATCAAGGCGTCGGTTTACTACAGTTGCTGTTTTGGGAAACCATATGGCCGAGGCGTAAGTGATGATCGGTAGAAAGGTTGTTTAATAAAACAATGACAGGGTGCATTGGTTTAACCCCCAGACCCGCCTGGCGATCCTAGCCACCAATCCTCAGTATCTTTTAATTTTGGCTCTGATATATATTAGATGGTGTTTAAAGGAAAGATTACCATCCAGTATAACCCCTAACAGTTAAGCTGTGCGAACAGATTAAATACCTAGGAATAATCTTGGACAGAAAATTAAATTTCAAACCACACCTAGAATATATTAAACAAAAGATAAGAAGATACGCGGCCCTCCTCGCTACAGTCACTCGCAGGGACTGGGGACTCAGACGTACTACCCTGTCTTTGTACTACAAAGCTCTCTTCATCCCTGCCATCACATATGGCTCCCCTGTCTGGTATGCGAAGGCGGCACTAGAAGTGAATAAACGGATCCTCGAAACCATTCAGAGGACCATCCTCCTTACCATGTCGAGAGCAACTAGAACAACTAGCACGGCTGCCCTCCAAGTCCTGGTAGGAGTTCTACCCCTGGATCTCGAAGCTACCCGCTGTGGTCTGCTCTACCATCTTGCCAGAAACACATCGGCTACGATATATGACCTCACCACTGACATCACTAATGACCGCAACTATGAGAAGAGAAGAATCACCAACCACCTCATCCAGATTTGGCAGAGGAGATGGAGCAACACAGAAAAAGGTGCAGTGACCAGAAGATTCCTCCCCACTGTCACCAAGCTGTACCCTAAGGCGCCAGTGTGGTTTCACCCTGGTCGAAATACCACCTTCCTCCTTACAGGACACGGCCCGTTTAAAGCTAAACTTCACCAACTTGGTATCATAAATAACGCGGACTGTCCCTGTGGCAACCCGGAGTCCTGGAGACACTTAATGTTTGAGTGCGATTTGTATGACGACCTGCGACTACAGCTAATAACGTCAATCCAATATATCCCAGACAACCAAGAACCCAGACTGCTAGACACTCAAGAGGACTACAAGGCACTCAGTCAATATGCCCAGGATCTATTTTCTAGAAGGAAAACAATGATAGAAATATACCAAAGGCAACCCAACTAGGAAGAATGCAGGAGGTCAAACAAGTAAAAAAAAAAAAAAAAAAAAAAAAAAACACAAGCAATAAACTCACCATACCACAGAAAGACAAGACTTGAGGATGATTTGAATGGCCTACTATCGACCCAAAACTGCACTCCCTTGTGCGGGTTTTTTTTTTTTTTTTCGGGGAGGGGGAGGGGAGGTGGTATTTGCTCTTCTCCTCTCCTCGCCTCCCCATATTTTCACTCTGGTGGGGCATGGGCATGCCCCACTGAAAATGGGGGGTCACCTCTCTATCCGACCCCTCTTCTTCCTATTTCATCCCCCCCAGTCTTCACCCTCCCCTCCCAACACTTTCTCTTGTACAGCGACTGCCCCACATGTCCAAATTTAAATCACATCAAATTTTGCCCGACCTTTTAGGCTCTCTAGAAATAGTTCTTTCAGCGTAAAACCCCACGCAGCGCTTTCTAAATGCAATTTTACTTAAACCGATAACTCCAACTTAGCGATAACTCCAACATTTATTTTAGGTCCTCGTCACCGAAATCCCAGGAAAGTAAGTGGCAGGACCTGCCAGAGTATAATTAGTCTCTTGGTACACCCGGCCAGCGTCCCCGTCGCTAGGTATGGTAACGCTGGGTCCCACTGGGGGCCCGGCGGCCAACAGGCCGGATGAACAATGGGCACAACAAACTACATACCGCATGACCCATACATTATTTTTAAACCTCTGGCATAGACAGGGTACTGTCACTCGATACAAAGAACATACGCGGAGATGGGAGAAATCCCCGGAGCCGTCAGACCCTCAACATACCTATACCTATACCTATACCTATAACCCCTAAATATTTTAACTGGATCACTAGTTTTATTACGGTAGGTCCCATCTTTATTTGTGGCAGGCTACGTATATCAAGCTTGCCTTTTAGCAGGATGGAGGACGTCGTTGTTGGTGATATTATTCGGCAGTGGGTTCTGGTCCAGTTTTACAATATCAACATTGCCTGGTTGGCCTTTTCCTCTAGCTGGGCCCTGATATCTGAAGCAATGGTGAGGACCAAAACATTACCAAAGGCCTGAGAGCGCACATCGCCCAGGTCCAAAGCAAAGAACCCATCCAGACCCATGTTCCACAGGAGCGGCCCCAGAACAGAACCATGGTGGCAGCCCCTGCGCACACCACGATTCACTCTACCATAAGGTGCTTCCACGATGATGATTCTCTCGGAGAGGTATGACCTAATTATGGAGTATAGGTTAATCGGCACGTGTGCCTGCCTTAGCCTTGCAGGCTGCACGGCCACCAAATGGTGTCGCACGCCCCAGTGAAGTCGACAGAGACTAGTAGGTATTTATTATTACAGTTTGCTGCTGAATCCAATAGGCTATGAAAGGCCTCTACAGTAGACGAACACTGTTTAAATCCGTATTGCGATGCCTCTGTGTGTTTCGCTGTCTGGTAATGCTAGTTTATCCTTGGTAGAGTTTTTTTTTTTTTTTTGTTAGTTGTTGGCACGTCGGCTTTGGTGGCCATAATGCACCTCCCTAAGTTCTTGCATTTTACTCTAATCCAAGCCTGAGGCGGGATGCGAACCTGCGACCTTTGGGTTACTGGGCAGGCATTTTCCCAACCTGGCTAGCCCGGTCGGCTGTAAAGCAGTCTTTCTAGCAGTGATGTTTAGGGAGGTGGTAGACGTCAGAGTGCCCAGCACATGGATGACTGAACTCAGGGTATCTCAGCAGAACATCGCCCAAAGCAAGACACCACCACCACTGGCTTGTTTCCATCCGAAGGTGCATCCAGGCGCCATCACTTCCACAGGTAAACAACGCACACGTACCCGGCCGTCCACATGGTGCAACAAGAAACGTGATTCATCGGATCAGACGACCTTCTACCAATCAGTCAAGGTCCAGTTTCGATGCTCGCGTGCCCATTGTCGGCACTGTCGCTGGTGAACCATGGTTTGCATGGGCACTCCGAGCGGCTTGCGGCTACGCAGCCCCCTTTTCAGCAGGGTTCAATGTAAAATGTAGAGCAATGTGACACATTACTCTCATCACTAGCATTCCAATTACCGGCTAGTTGCTCCATAGTCGCCTTTCTGTTGCCACGTACCATCCAAGAGAGCCTTCGCTCACCTCAACCAGTGATGAGCCGTGGTCGTCCAACACATCCCTGGTGGTTCATGGATTTTCCCTCCTCTGACCACTTTCGGTAGGTACTAATCACGGCTGACCCTGAGCAGCCCACCAGCCGTGCCATTTCGGATATGCCCTGACCCAGTCATCTGGCCATTGCAATTTGGCCTTTGTCAAACTCGCTTAAGTCCACTGCCTTTTCCATCTGAAGAACAAGAGTACCGCTGATTAACGGAGCTCAGTATCAGGTGTTTTTTTGTACAGTTTTCCGACCCACGCACGTGCCATAGTTCAGCTGCAGTTACTTCGATTTGCATAACGACTCGCTGGTCATAATGTTTTGGCTCATCAGTATACAAGCTAGTCTGTAATCAAGTCACAAAGAGTTTAGACAAGCGAAGGCAGATTATGAGAAATCTTTGGCAATGGATCCAAAGAAAAACTGCAAAGACTTCCTTACTTATATAAACTCAAAAAGGAAGGGAATGAATCAGATTGGTCCACTTGATACCACTAGATGGTAGAGTTGTTAATGATCACTGTCAAGCTGAGCTTCGTCAGAGAGAACTAGAGAGACTTCAGGAATGGTCAGAAAAATGGCAGCTATGCTTTAATCCAACAAAGTGTGGGGTATTACACCTGGGAAACGGTGATCCCAAAATGACTTATTCACTTGGTGGAGTTCAACGAAACCCAGTGCTGGAGGAAAGGGACTTGGGTGTTGCGATACGGTCAGCCATGAAATTCTCTGAGCATTGTAAACAGGTTGCAAGGAAGGCCCATGGTGTCCTATTGATGATCTATCGAACTTTTGCAAGTAGAGATAGGGACGTGATAATCCCATTATATAAGGCTTTTGTCAAACCACACTTGGAATACTGTGTTCAAGTACGGAGACTGCACCCAAAGAAAGACATCGAACTTCTTGAAAGGGTGCAAAGACGGTAACTCGCCTGGTGAGATCGGCAAAAGGGCGTCCTTATGAGTTGCAGAGTTTGGAAACTAGGCACCTTAGAAGAGATTTGATTGAGGTGTTTAAGGCTCTGAGAGGCATCAGTAAAATGAATGAGGACGAAATTTTCAAGATCATAAATGAAGCTAGAACTAGGGGACATAAATTCAAGTTACGGGGGGAAATGTTTAGATTGGACTGCAGGAAGTTTTATTTTAGCCAGCGAGTTATAAATTACTGGAATAAGTTACCTACATGGGTGGTAGAGGCTGACAGTTTGGAGAAATTCAAAGGTCATATGGATAGTACCTTCGGGTCAGGGAAGCGCATAGGATGATAGTTTTAATTTCTTTTTTTTTTATTAATTATTATTATTTATTATTATTTTTTTTATCATTGTTTTGTTCGGGTTTTTTTTTTTTTTTTTTTTGGCTGGTGCAGCATAAGCCATAGGTTTTCTTGCACCATGCGGCCATTACTAATACTAATACTTATATTAATATCGATGGTTTGATCATTCTAAGATAGCTGCCAAACTAAATGAGTATTTTGTATCTACCTTCACACATGAAGCGTCATTCAGGGAAGAGAATGCCAGAAGTTTATCAAACTCTGGCAGGGAGCTAAACGATTTTTTAATAACTGAGAGCAAAGTGCAGGAGAATTTGTTGAAGTTAAACATAAAAAAGGCGCCCTGATGGATGGGATCCATTCAGTTATATAAAAGCAGGTGGCAAAAGAAGTCAGCAAACCCTTAGCCATAATAATGAGAGCATACTTGGACTCGGGGGAAGTTCCCATGAACTGGAGAAGTGCAAATGTATCAAAGGGTGACAGGAGTAATTACAGAACTGTTAGTTTTATTTCTGTTGCAGGGAAAATAATGGAGTCACTGATTAAAGTAGCATTGCAGGATCATCTAGACAAGACAGCAGTAATAATTCAGACACAGCATGGGTTTGTTAAGGGAAAGTCTTTTCTGACCAATTTGATTGGATACTATGACATGGTCACAAAGGAACTGGATACAAAAAATTATTTTGATATCATATACAGTAATTGTATTTCATGAAAGCTTTTGATACTGCTGAACATGGAAGACTACTGTACAAATTGCAGCAGTATGGCATTAAGGGCAAGTTGCTACAATTGATAAAAGGACAGTTGAGTGGGAGGAGACAGAGAGTGGTAATCACTGGATACTGCTCTCCGTGGACTAATGTTATTAGTGGTGTCACGCAGGGTTCGGTGTTGGGCTCATTGTTGTTTTGTATATTTATCAATAATATTGATGAAGGTACCGGTATATCAATCTTAACGTCAAAGTTTGCAGATGATAAAAAGGTTGGGAAGATTGTTAATAACAGTCTGCTGCAACTGGATCTGGGAAAGTTGGACAGATGGGCTGAGAAGTTGCAACTGAAGTTTAATATTGACAAATGCAAAGTACTACATATGGGGTAGCAGTAATCCCAGAGAAATTACTAACTGTGTGGTTCTACACTTAAGATGGTAGAGAATGAAAAAGACCTGTGCAGTCAGATATGAAATTTTCTGAGCAGTGCAGAGAGGTTGCCAGAGTGGCATAAGGAGGTGATTATCCACTTGTATAAAGCAATGGTCAGACCACACCTTGAGTACTGTGCACAGGTCTGTAAGCCTCATTTTAGGAAGGATGTAGACCTGCCGGAACGAGTACAGAGAACGGCAACAGGATTGGTGAGGGGAACAAAAGGGTGTTCTTACGAAGAAAGCTTAATTTCTGCAAATTGCAGCGTCTGGAGACCAGGCACCTGCGAGGCAATCTGATTGAGGGGTATAAGGCCTTGAATGGATTGCGCAAGCTCAATGCTGATGGGATTCTTCCTCTTGCTCAGATTACAAACCTGAGGGGGCATAAACTGAAATTGAGGAAATACTGATATCGAATAGATATGCGGAAATTTTTCTTTAGCCAGCGGGTAGTTGATTGCTGGAACAAACTTCGATCTGTCGTTGTGGAAGTTGATAGCTTAAATAAATTGAAGGGAGAACTAGACAAACCTTTGGAACGAGTGAATGGGTGAAATGGGAATTTTTTTTGGCTGATGCTGTATAAGCTTGCTTAATGCTAAAGTTGCATTTCCGGGATTAAAGAAGAATGTGACTCTTGCCTGAGGTTAACTAACCCAGCAAAGTTGTGAAAACAGGAAATAAATTCTTTGCGCATCGTCCACAGGATTTAAACAAACAACTTTTCCACCAGGTGGGTGGACGGTGATTATCGCAACGCAACACCAGGGGCTCACATCTGGTGAGTTTAGGCTTTTCATACCCAGGGTCCTGAGCTGGATATTATCATTCTTCTCTTCCTTGATGATTCCCTCCTACTACTCTCTCTCTCTCTCTCTCTCTCAGGGTAACTCAAAAAGTTTTTTTTTTGGCTGGTGCAGCAAAAGTCTTAGGTTTCCTTGCACCATATGGCTAATGATAATAATAATCAACAAAAAGATGCAATAATTTTGAATACTGTGCGTGTGTGTGTGTCGGGGTGAGGATTTTGATACTGTAGCACATAAAAATCTGCTGTACAAACTGAAGCAATGTGGCATTAAGGCAAGTTTCTGCTATGGATAACAGGATGGTTAAGTTAAAGAAGACAACGAATGGTTATCATTGGGCACTGCTATTCGTGGACTAAACGTTATTAGTGGAGTTCCCCCAGAGTTCAGTTCTGGACACATTGTTGTTTTGTTTTCAATATTTATTAATGATATTAACGAAGGGACGTACAATAGGCTTAATTTCTAAGATTTCAGATGTATAAAGTTTGGCAGGGTGGTTAACAGCAGTAATGACTGTATGCTACTGCAACAGGATTTAGAAAATTTAGATCGATGGGCTGAGAAATTGCAGTTGAAGTTTAACATTGAGAAATGCAAGGTACTGCATATGGCTAGCAGTAATTTCAGAGTAACGTATCAACTATGTGGAACTCAGAGTAGTAGAATATGAAAAACACCTGAGGATAATTGTGCAGTGAGATATTAGATTTTCTGAGCAGTGCAGATATGCTGCCAGAACAGCTCATGGGTTTTTTTTCAATGATATACACTAATAATTTTGCTTGCAGGAATAAGGAAGTGATCATCCCTATAAGACCATGGTTAAGTCGCATCTTCAGTACTGCATAGAGATCTGGAGGCCTCGCTTTTGGAAGGATATACATCTGCTGGAATGGATATAGAGTCCATAGGGCAACCAGATTGGTGAAGAGAACAAAAGGGTGCATTTACCTATCAAGGCTTCAGTTATGCGAATTTCAGCGTCTTAAGACCAGGCACCTGCGGCGAGATCTGACTGAGGTGTTTAAAGCCTTGAATAGATGGAAGAATCTGAATGCGAATGGCACTTTACCTCTTGCTAAGTCTACACTCATGAGATGTAGACGTGCGGACGTGAGCAAGCGGTTGATTGTTGGAACAGTGTTTCATCTGTTGTTGTGGAAGGGGATGGTTCGAATAAATTCAAGGAAGAACTAGACAAATTCTCTTGGAGGGGATGGATGGGTGAAGCGTGTATTTTTTTTTTTTTTTTTTTTTATGATGGCTGATGCTATATTAGCTTGCTTTCTTACATCATTTGCCACTACTACTATTACTTTAATATTATAATTATTTTACAGAAAATGTAGCTTTCAGAGTAACAAAATGAATGAAACTACTTAATTAATTAGTTTTTAATAAATTAAAAAACTCTTGATTAGTTTTAATACATTTTTAAAAATGACTTAATTATTTCTAACATGTAATTTATTTTGATAACTGTTGCTAAATAATTTTTTTTAAAAAATATGTTAGCTGAAATAAATCCATAGCTTAGCATGGGTCTTCGAGTTCACTAGAGGTCCAATATTTATTTATTTGTCGGTTTAGTACATGCCCAGGACAGCAATTTTGCTAGAAGGGTGTTCTTTTTCTAACAATTTTTCAGTTATGCAATATATCATTTACATAACGTCCAAAATAACATATTATCGATATATATATATGCACAATTTATATGCAGGTTGTTAGACAAATGTCTCTTCAAATATTAACAATTCATTGGAGACAATCTGGAGACACTGACAGAGAAAGGTTATTCAATCAAACAAGCTCTTAAGTCATAACTGGCAGAGTCGATGGAAATAACCAAGGGGAAGTCTAGAGTTTGATAAATTGATATATTTCCTGCAGCGTTGATGACCTATATTTTCTTTCCGAACAAAAACTTCCCAGATCAATTGAAGAGAATTACTGTGTTCCACTACGTTGTTTGGGAATAATACATTTAAATATCTAACGTTTGTAATTATGCTTCTAAACCGATCTCTCTCTCTCTCTCTCTCTCTCTCTCTCTCTCTGTCCTTGTAGAATCATAACAATATTGTTAACTGCAGATGCATCCATCCGTTGGGAAATTAGTTATTGCAATATGTTTGTTTTCCTCGAGACTACAAGGATTTTCCATGGTAAAATGGCAAGTGTGGTGTAGAGGACTGATTTCATATCGTGGGAGGATTGCTCAAACTGTGATTCAAACTTTTCATCATCCAATAGTGCAACGCATAAATACGCTTTTGGTGTGTAGGAAGTGCAAGTGATCAGATGATCGATGCATAAAGGATGACGGTGTAAACATACATTAAGAGGTATTGTACTAGTAGCTTTTGATTTGTGACCTCTGTTAATTTTTACTTTATGCTCCTGTGTATAGAATACAATTTGTTTTTTAGGTAATTGACGTGATAAATGAAGTTGAGATTCTTGTACTAGGTTACGCCAACATCAGTATGCAAAATTGTCTTGTGGATTTGGTCCAGGTCGGTGATGACACGGACATCATTTTCTTCAAGCTTCTTCAAGAACGACAGCAGTGCAGTAGTGCAGACAGACTGAGAGGACAGCTCACGGCGCTTTATCAATGAAATACAGGAATTTTGCCAGCAGGGGGAAGGAGGAGATGATTATCGCATTGTATAAGACAATGGCTAGGCCACATCTTGAATAATGCATACAGGTCTGAAGGCCTCATTTTAGGAAGGAGGTAGATTTGCCGAAACGGGTACAGAGAAGAAGAGATTAGTGAGATGAACAAAATTGTATTTCTACCAGGAAAAGCTTCAGTTCTGCAAACTGCAGCGCCTCGAGACTAGGCAGCTGCGAGATCTGATTGAGGTGTTTAAGGCTTTGAATGAATTGAGTAAGCTCAATGCTCATGGAATCTTTCCTGTTGCTCAGACTACACACATGAGGCGACATAAATTCAAACTAAGGAAGAAGGTTGAAAGGTAGGTGTGCAGAAATTCTCCTTCAGCTAGTGGGTGTCGATTGTTGAAACAAACTCCCATTTGGAGTTGTAGCGATGGGTAGTTTGAATGATGTAAAGAAGAAGTAGACGAACTGTTAGACAGGACGGACAAGTGATATGGAAAGTTTTTTTTTTTTTTTTTTTTTTTGATTGATGCTGTATAACTTGCTTTCTTTCATCATTTGCCACTATTAATACTACGCATCTACATAAAATTATTTCGGGGTTACGACCCCGCAGTATACGAAATTCTCCGTGCAATATAGACAGGTGACAATGAGAGCCCATAGCAACCTGTTGATAATTTCTGGAACATTTTCTTGTAGGGATAGGTCAATTATAATCCCATTTCATATAACAATAGTGAAACCGCACTTGAAGTACTGTGTCCAAGTATAGACACCATACCTATAAAAACAGGATATCGAGAAAATGCAAAAGGTCCAAAGATGAGTGACGTACTTGGTGCAATCGTAAAAGGATTCCTACATTTGGAAAATACTTTTAATATGTTTAGGGGTACCTGATTGAGGTCTGTTGGGCTCTGAGAGGGATAATAAAACGAATGAAGGTGAAATTTTCACCGTTATAAATGATATTAGAAATAGTGGCCAAAAATTATGGTGAGAGACATTAAACTAGATTGCAAGAAGTTTTCTTTTAGCCAACAAGATGTTAATTACTGGAATAATTTGCCTCCACGGGTAGTTGAGTTTGATAGTTTGAGAAAATTCAAAGGTTAGCTGGATCAACCCACGTGAGCAGTGGAACACGCAAGAGAGGGTTCCCATTTATTTATTTTTTATTTTGTTGATGGTGCAGCAAAAGCCTAGACCTTCCTTGTACCATATGGCAAATACTAATACTAATACTAATAGATTGACTGAGGAACTTGTAGTCAGGGCCGTGTTAACATGGAAGCCTGGTAGCCAATACATCCAGGCACCTCTCTCAGGGGCTAAAAAATAGTATCACTATGTTACTACATTTCATGTAGTATGAATTATGGCTTAACACGGGTTCTGCTCACAGTGCCAAAACTACCATATTATAGTTACCACTGAGAGCCCGAAGAAACAGGCAATGTGACATTGGCGATTAGTATTAGTAGTGGAAAATGATGCAAGGAAGCAAGCTTACGCCAGTAATTTGTAATTTTTCTAATTCTCCCTTAAATTTATTCAAACTACCCACTTCCAAAACAGCGTAAGTGAGTAGTATGTCCCCTTATATGTCTGAGAAGGAGTAAGGATATCATCTGAATTATTTTACTTAATCCATTTTAAGCCCTTAAACAGTATGGCTTTAAATGGATTGACGCTGTTGAAGATCACGGGAAAGGTGTTCCTTCAAATATCTTTCAAGGGCCAAGAATCTATAGTTTCGCCTCTGCAACGTTGTTTATTTCTTTATATTTTAACCGTAGCTTTTAATTAGGACCATAATACTATGCACTGAACCTCGTCAACAAGGCAATATTTTTTCGATTAAAGTCCATTCCTTCAAATATCGTTCCTTATAAACGCATAGACATTTTTTACTGAGTAGTGATAAAATAAAATATTCGATGCTCTTTTTTTTTATCAAAAATTACAACGTCCTCACACTTCAACAGTATTATTTGTAAGATGTAAAACATTAAATGTAAAGTGTAGGATTTATTACGATAATGTTAGTTGCCGTGTTCAATTAACAAAATTATTAACAAACTTACCCTAACCATGATACCAATTACAGTACTATACTGGACAATATCATTTGGTATTTCGAAATGTTTTATAAAAATGTTTAAAAAAGCTTTGATGTTCTTTCTTTGTCTTAAAATAGGTTAAATCTTTAGAAGTTATGAAAAGTAACAAATCCATACATTAAAAAAGTTTAAATAATAAAAGGGATCCAGCCTACTTCGACGTTGGTAACATTATTTTTAATCGATCAAAACTGCGATAAACTTTAAATAGGTGGCGCAGTGCGCTTTTTTATTTTTGAAGTATTTTAAGAAAGTTGGAAACGAAGTGCAAAAACCAAACGACGTACTTGGCACGTGGAACGTGAGTAGTCGTTGCTGAGGTGAAAACAGTCAGTTTTTTTTCACAGGTTTTCAACTGAACACGCCCAAGGCTGAACCGTTTTTTTATCACTCTTTTATTTCGCCTTTTTATTTTTTCGTCTTCTTCAAAGAGGAGATAAAATTTTCTTTAATTAATCTTCCACACATCTTCGTGATCTAGCTTTTGTTGGCAGTATGAGTCTGAAGCCATCTCAAATGACAACGCCATTTGGTCGAAGAGAGTTCTTTCCTTTCAGAATTAAAGGGAAACACCATCTCGATCCGATTACAAGTTTTCTGACAACATGATGAATGAGAACGCAAGGGGACTGGTTGTGGTAAAACGGCTGTACTCTTTCGCCAGGATTATTTTCGAGGATCTTTTTGGACAACCTACTGAGTCAGAGATAAAGGCCAGCGTTCCGTATCAGTAATACAAACCCGATTCGTGTTGTCTGATTTGTTTGTGATTAATGTGTCACTGCGTACTGACCATTCCTTCGTTCTTTTTTTCCCCCTTCTCGATGCCAATAAAAGTTAATTGCCTTTCTCTTGTTACATTGATAGCATTTTGTTAGTTTTGTTTTCTTTCTCCTCTCTTTTTGTATCTAGGTGAGGAACAGACCATGATTGCATCTAAGGTCAACTACCAGCGAGCGGTTGAAAATATTGCACTTTGTTCAGTAAAGTGCAGCAATTTGGAGCCATTTAATCCATTTTGTAATGCACAGCAACGAGACAAAAATTCTATATATATGTATATATTCAGAAAACGAATTTATAACGAAAATAATTCAAAACAGTGTCCATGAGATCGATACACTTTTAAATTGTTGAAAGCATTCTTGAAAGTCTTCCATATTCCTTGAGATGGTTTATTACATTCTTTAGGTTGTTTTGGATCAGAACGTTAGAGAAATGAAAGTTAGAAGTAACATTCCAAAATCACGTTAAGTGGTTTTAAACAACTCTGTTTTGAAGTGAGATTCCACCAAGAACATAAGCACCTGAATGCTGAACATCTTGGTTTATTTCTGCTTGCGCTGCACTTGCTTTCTGCAGTTTAATATGTTGCTGATAGATAGCGAAGCCGTGCACAGAATAAAGAATGTTGCTCTTAAATGTTATGTCTTCGGCACTCTTTTACTCGACGTTATTCACAATTTCATTATTTCTCATTTAAAATGAAGGATGGATGCGCCCATTTCGACACATACAGGAAGGCGCGTGTTAACATGGAAGCCAGTTACGGTCCGATCCAGGTACCAGCTCTCAGAATGAGAAAATCAATATAGATCTTTCTTATTTGGGTAGAGAAGCGACTAAATCAACAATGGAATCCTTCAAGTTTGTGTGCGATGAGCAGCATTTCCGTGCTACCATCCAGTTTTGACATGGTCCTGCTTCCAAGTTAATATGACCCTGGGAAATACCATTTCAGGACTTCGGAATTTACCCAGGATAGGTCTTCTGGGGTAGCGCAGTGGTTATAATCACCTTCCCAAAACCGGGTGGAAAAAGCCTGTGTTCGAATCCCGTCAATGACGCATAGAACTTTTATGGGCTTTTTTTCATTTCGTGTCTGTGTGTCCCGCAAAACAGGCAAGCCAACCAGAGATAAAATACAGTATCGAGGCAACTACCATTCGTTTGATGAAGTAGTGCGTTTTTTCTGACAGAAACCCCACCTTTTTTTTCATAACAGTATAAATATATATAATATGAAGAACTTCCCACACTTATAACGAGTTGACTGCATATTGCACTACATTACATAATTGCACATAACTTTTCAATTTATGTACAAGGGTGACTCAATAAGTAATGCATAATTACTCACACGCGCACATTGCATGAGGAAGAGGGAGAAATTTATGATATACACTCGTTGAACGACTAATTACCCATTAACACGCCTAATATTATTTTTCTGGTGTTTTCAGATCTGTAGATACGGATGGACGAAATGACAGCCGTTTCTGGCAACGATGTATGGTGGAGTTCCTGTTCAAATCGGGTGATCAGTTTGCCACATCTGTCGAACGAAAACTGCTGGCAGTCAATGGGAACCAGACGATTGATCGAAGTAACGTCCAGAGGTGGCTCCAACGGTTTTGAGAAGGTGATTTCTATATCAGGGACAAACAAAGGGACGGAAGATCAACGTCTGCAACAAACAATGAAAAATGAAGAACTCATTGGCCAGCTCATTCGAAATTACAGGTGCATAACCATCAGACAATTGATGGACTCTGCGAAAATGTCAAAGGAAAGTGTTTTTACCATCATTAGACTGGGGGTACAGAAAAATGTGTTCTCGGTGGGTGCCTAAGCTGCTCACACGAGAGATGATAGCTGCGAGGAAAGAGATCTGTGAAGATCTTCTGGAGAGGTTTGGCGCTGAAGATCCTGAGTGCTTTAAAGGGGTTGTCACAGGTTATGAAACATTGCTCAACCAAATGAAAATCCATGAAATGGGCACACCCGACATCACCTGTAAACAACAAACCAAAACGTTCCAAATCATCGACAAAACTTATGGCCAGCTTCTTCTGGGATCATAATGGCATCATTTTTATCGATTTCTTGGAAAGTGGAACGAACAAACATCAGCAAAGAAAGATACTGCTTGTCCCTGGAAAAGCTTAATCGAGCTATGAAAACAAAAAGACCTGAATGAATCGGCAGGATATCGTTTCATCAGGATAACGCAATTTATGATATTCAAGGCAGCACAGATGACACTGCCAAAGATCGCCCAGTTGGGGTGGAGCACTATGCCTCACCCACCCTATAGCCCTATCCGCTCCCCATCAAAAATGAGTTCTGTATCGCTCTCAAAGACCTGCGTGGTAAGGTGCTTGAGAGCGATACAGAACTCATTTCTAACATTAAACATAACTTTTGGATACAAGTGTTCTTAAAAACATTAATGTACCATGTAAAGAAAAAAGTTAATTTTTTATATTTAACATACCGTTGGTTGCAAATATTTAAAAAAAGTCTTTGTTTTAGATTAACTTCCAAATAATAGAAGCGTAGATTTTTTTTTTTTTCCAAAGTACACATAGGAAGGTAACTGATGGATAGTTTGTTGATGAGCAAATATTATGTAGAGGATACGAAGTTTTAAGAGTAATAATCATCTTTTGTGTCCACGAGATTATAATCATGTCTCCGAGTTTCAGTGTCGATGAGATTATAATCTTGTCTCCGAGTAAGACCTAAAATAAGAGAAAAGTTAAGGGCACGACATCTTTTTTCCACCCCATATGACTGATTACAGCTATTAAAATCAGATAGATTATTCACAGGCACGTTTCTTAGTAAATTCTCGTGCCAACTAACCTTTTGAATCGTTTAAGCATAAAGCATTACTCCACATCGGTTAATAACCCTTTGCAAGTAGACAACTCTTTTAATTTATAGCTTCGAGAGAAAGAAGGCGTGTATAGTTTCCAAACATCATTTTTACTCATTGCGCATCTATTTTTATCTTGACAAAATTCAATTCCTCATCTCAAGTGCTTCGCATAATAATTCGTGTCTGCCACAACCCCATTTAAGCACTAATGTCATCTGCAGTTTGTTTAGCGAAAAAAGGAAAACAGGTTCAGTCCAGATTTGCCCACAGTTTTATTAATATATCGTCCATTACCATGGAAGTGGATAATTGTTTCCAAGGTAAGGGAAGGTTGTATAAGAATTACACTCATGGCCAGGAAAATTAGAAACCTTTTGAAATTGGCGTCAACGGAGATTTAAACGCAGAGAATGCAAATTTGTTGTCACGTGGTATGATCTCAAGTTTTTTGATGTCAGATGAATACTGTACGCTTTCATGAGACTTCTTAGTCGATGTGGTCAAGGGGAAGACACGTGATCTTTCCGATTTACAGGAAGGTGTTACTGTTGGAGCACATTTAGCAGGAGCCATAATTGAGAAAACAGAGGAGACCAGTTGTTCTTTCTATAAAAAAAGCTAAAGATTCGCTTGGAGTGGTGCCGACAAGACTGGATTGTGGAATAGTGATAAAGATCATGTGGTCTGACGAGTCTCAATTTACACTTTTTTCCACGAGTGGTAGAATAAAATTCACCACAAGAAGCCATGCATCCAGACTGTCTCGTGTTCACCGCTCAAGTGGCTGGAGGTGGTATCATGGCATGGAATATGTTATGTTGGTACGGACTGGGTCCACTCATACTCTTAGAAGGTCCCGTTACCTCCAATGAATATCTGTCTGTTGTATCGGATCAACTTAACCTGAAATGCTTCATTTTCACTCACATTGCGTGAATTCTCTCAAAACGATGACGCAGCTATCTACCATGTAAAAATTGTATCTGAATGGTCCGAGTACATTCCCAAGATTTCCGACATCTACTCTGGCTTCCCAATTCTCCAGATCTGAATCCAACTGAGACTGTCTGGGATATGTTCGAAAGGACAGTTCGTCTTTAAGTTCTCTGCCGACCACAATACAGCAGCTGACAAATGTCCTGATGGAAGAATGGAAAATCTGGAGGTAGACACCCTCAGACACTAAGTAGAATCTATGCCACGATGTGTGCGGTTTGTAATTTGTCAAAAAGTAGGTCTTCCTAGATATTGAATAAAGATTTCCAATTTCTCGACTGTATACTTGCACCTGATCAGAAAGGAGATCCACATTAAAGTACGCTTAGATGAATTTAGCCCTAAAGATTAAATATATAGTGATCTCCATGCGAATAAAAGACGGTGATCAAAGAGAAAAGTTCCCTTTGTTCGTAATGAGCCCTAAAGACCTGACAGCTGTTTCAACGGTGTTGTCACCCGTCGGAATGATCAAATATTCATCAGCAGTGCATAAAAAAAAGTTTCCAGTATGAGAGATGCCAGCTGGTGGTTGAATTGCAATTTAGAATAAAGGAATTTTAAACTTCCAAGAAAGGGCAACATCATTGAAACAGCTATAAGGGCAGCGACATCAATTACGACTATATATTTTTTTATTTATAGTACATTCGGAGGAAACTGGTGGTGATTTTGCTGCATTTATGATGAATCAGTATCCGATCTTAAAAGAAAAACTGGCTTATTTTTAAAATCTACTTTACTCAGCCCATTATAAAACTAGAATGGAAATTCAGATATTTTAATTAGTATTTTAAGCTGTGGGGGAATTTTTCCTCTCCTAAGTTCATTTTGGTGAGAGGGAAAGTCTTTTAATCTCCCGCGATCAGCCCACTTTCAACTACGAGGTAAAAAAGTTTTTTCTTTTTGATGGGACCTCATAGGCTTAACTACCTGAACTAATATTTTTACCTAGCCACATTAATTTTTAATTCTCTTAAGTACATTTGGCTGAAAAAAGAAAGCAAGATTAGGAATAATTCTTTTCTCCTTTCATCTCACTCATTGTTACCTAATCCTCATTATGTTTAATGTATTTTTTACTGAAATTTCTTCTCAACATAATTAACATTAACTCGGTTTCTTAAGTAATTTCTCAGATAAAAAAAAAATGTTTCTAATTTAAAAAAAAAAAAAATCGTGCTCCTAAAGGTAATATTATATTTTTGGTAGGGTAGTGTACATTGCTCTAAAGTGAAAATATATGTATATAACATATATTTTCCATCAGCATTGATGGGAAGAATCACATCAAAAATTTTATTAAGTATATTACTCTTCTAATTGTAAAAAATAAGCTAAAATATTTCTTCTTTTATGCTTTAGGAACTCAAGACACTATTCAAAATTGCATTAAAAAAACGTGGATTGGTATCTAATTTTTTTTTTTTTTTTTTTTTAAATTGAGAATAACAAGCAATGGCGAAACAACCATACCTCTAGGTCGTTCAGATCGGGGTTCTTAAAGTTTTCGTGTTTGATTACAAAATTATTAATTACAATGTTTATATGTGCTTTGTTCATTATATATTTAAATACTTAATTATTTAATATATAATTATTAAATAATTAATATGCATTTTGTACGATGTTACTCGGTAGATATCTTTTTTTTTGTATTATTTATTTAAATAAAAAGTCACTTGCAACTGAATAACATTCTATTTAGTATTTTTCTTATAGTTATGTAATATATTTTCAAAACACTGGATTGGATGTTCCTTTGGTAAATAAAGTTTGAATAACACTGCCATGTTGTATAGAAAATAAATTTAATTTCCATTTTAGCTACTAGATGGCAGCAAATATCAAGTCTGTACAGTATCACATATTGTTAGATAACTCTTGTTGAAAACTTATAGTACGCATTCCATAAAACCACAAATTCCTTTAATGTCATTATTTTTATTATTTCATAAAATGTTTTTTGATATTATTTATTGTCTAATTTACTGATGTATCTCGTCTTTATTGCAGTGAGTACTACTGTTCGTTTTCTTACGCTACAATACTTCAGAATTGCTTTATTTTTTACCGATCAATTAGTGGCCCACGGGCCATTTATTGACTATTAACGTCAGCTCATTTAGCTTTGAAATTTTTTTAAAGAAAAAATATTTTATCTTGAAAATCTTATCTAACAATTTTAATGAGCTTTTAACTAATCAAATTATTAATTTATAATTAAAATTAATTTTAAAATTTTAGAAATAAATAAATATATATTTTTTAAATTTAATATAAATAACCAATAACAATAAATAACCGATATTTATTGTTTTAGTCAGTTTCGTGAAAATTGATGCCAGTGCCACCTAACGGACTTCGAGTATTGTAATTACATATTAAAATGGCGACACAAAGGTAGTTAATTTGGTTATGGTAAGTTTATTTATTTTTAATTAATAAAAAAATCACTAGTAAAAATAAAAAATATATCAGAAATGCAATTTATGCTTTTATGACTCCAAAAATATAAGATCATATGAACAAAAGAAAAAAGAATAGAACTGCAGCATTAAAAATGTATTACTATTAGCCAAAAGCCTATTCTAAGCCACAGGCTTTTGCTACACCAGAAAAAAAAAAAAAAAAGGGGGGGGGAGGGTAAAGGGAAAAAAAAGATCCACAATTCAAGATCAACTTAATAGCATTAGCGTTCGTAGAGGCATATGATGCAAGAAAGCAAGCTTATCAGCCAAAAAAAAGAAAAAAAAAACCCTTCCCGTTTCACCTATCCATTCACTCCAAATGTTTCTGTAGTTCAGCCTTGAATTTATTTAGGCTATCACCTTTCACAACGACAGATGGACATTTGTTCCAGCAATTAACCACCCGCTGGCTAAAGGCAAATTTCTGCACATCTATTCGACAACTGTCTTTCCTCCATTTTAATTTATGGCACCTCAGGTACGGAATCTGAGCAAGAGGAAGAATCCCATCAGCAATGAGCCTGCTCAAACCATTCAAGTCCTTAAAACCTCAATCAGATCACCTCGCAGGTACGTAGTCTCCAGACGCTGCAATTTGACAGAACGTAACCTTATCTTCGTAATAGCAACCCTTTTGTTCCACTCACTGATCTCGTTGCACTTCTCTGTACTCATTCTAGTAGCTCAACATATTTCCTTAAATGAGGCCTGCAGACCTGTATGCAGTACTGAAGGTGTGGCCTGACCATTGCCTTATACAAGGGGATAATCACCTCCTTATCCCTGTCTTATACACTGAGTGATCACTGAATTATGACCACCTATCTAATACTTCGTAGGTTCTCCTTTTGCCCTCAGTACAGCAGCTATCCGACGTGGCATTGATTCAACAAGATGTCGGAAGCGTTCGGGATATATAGCCAACCAAGCTGTGTGTAATGCGGTCAGCAATGCAGGTATGGAGGTGATTGGTGTATCCAGACGCCTGATATGACTTTCCATAGTGTCCCACAAGTGCTCTATGGGATTGATATCGGGCGAGTTCGGAGGCGAATTGATATGCTGGAAGTCAGAACTGTGTTCCCCAAACCATTCCTGCACAACAAGTGCCCGATGGCTCGGCGCATTGTCATCTTGGAAGACACCATCGCCATTCAGGAAAAAGTGTAACATAGCGGGGTTTACACTGTCAGCAAGCAGTTGATGATAGCAGAGACCACTGATACGTTGTTCCACGTGCACCAGGGGTCCAAGTTCCTGCCAGTGAATCATGCCCCACACCATACAAACGTCTCCGCCTGCCTGCACTTTTATTACCATGCATGATGGATCAAGAGCCTCATGTTGTTGACGCCAAATCCGTACACGACCACCCACGGTGTGGAGTAAATAAAGTTACTCATCCAACCAGCACACCTTCTTCCAGTCTTCTAACGTCCAACTTGCATGCTCTTTGCACCAGGCGAGTCTTTTATGCCGATGAACCTTGATTAGGAGAGGATGCCGTAGCGGTCGCCTGCTGGTATAGCCCATACGTGCGATGCATAGTCATGCCAGATATTGTTCCGCGTTGGCCCATGTTGTATTTCAAATTAATTCAAATTATTATATTATGGCCACCCGTAATTTCTTACATCTACCCATATATTTATTTGTCTGTAAATTGCATGTGTTTTCAGGTCGATTTGCCTGTTTTCTGGACGAAAAAACCCCAATTTCTGGGGGGAAAAACTTTGCTATCTACGCCTGAGACCGACTAACTCAGCCACGGAGTGAAAAAAAGCCCATTAAAGTTCCTCGCGTCATTAACGGGATTGGAACCAGGGCCTTTTCCGCCCGGTGCGGGAAGGACGGTGACGATACCACTGTGACGAGCTGACGCCCATGTTTATTGGGTAGTCAACTCTTCAACAGTGCTGCGCCTGTTCTCCTGTACGAATCTTCAGACCCGGCGCTCACTTATAACATGAACCTTTCGCTGACCTTTGTAGTTTTGCCATAGGGTAGTTGTTTGACCATTTTGACGCCAGTCCTGTTACACTTTAACTGCGGCGGCTCTCGAACACCCCACCAGTTCAGTGAAATTGAGTGCGTTCTTTGGTAGATTTTCTGAACGAAAAACCCTAGTTTCCTGGAGGGAAACCATGCTATCCTCTCCTGAGACCGACTAACTCAGCCACGTTGTGAAAAAGACCCATAAAAATTTCCATTTCTTGCGTTATTAATGAGATTCGAACTCGGGTCTTTTCTACCCGTTGTGGGGAAGACGGGGATTATACCAATTGTTACCCACGGGGGCCTCAATATGTGGAAAGCATTCCAAAAACTTCGTTTGTTAGATTAACAAAGGCGTTAACAAGTTTCTTATTAACTTACGAAAAAATATTTCAAATGTGAGCTTCCCAATGGTAATAATCATTAATCCTTTGTAACCGTAGTCTCCATTATCGTACATTATAAATTGCATAGTATTAACAGCGCAGTTATTTTGCTGCTCAGCATGATTTCTTGCCTCATAGATCGTGTTTAACTAAGCTATTGCCCACATTACACATTAGATGGAAAGCTCAGACAAGGCTCCACCCATCCTTCTCTAAATTAACACAATATATTTTGGCATTTGCAATGCTTTTGCCAATGCACCACAAAACATTTTAATTTAGAAGTTAATCACCTTCCAGCTAGAGCACATGATAGTCATATGGATTTTCCATTATCATAATAAGAGAATACAAAGTACCAAAGTAAGGGGGTTTTTGCTAAATTGGCTCACCAACGCCTGCGGTGTTCGTACTAAGTCTACTGCGTTTCATATCTACATAATGACAATAGTAATAATCTAAAATCTAAATCACAGTTATATGCTTATCTAGAGGCTTATAACGTGCCCTCTAGTGATTGCTATCACTCATTGGGTTACCAATTAAACTGTACGCTGTGGAACAGTTTTATTCAGTAGTTCCCAAACTTTACAGTCACCACCCCCTTAGTTCCATAAACTCGTCTCCAGTGTCCCCTACCCTACCCTAAAAAAAACATTCAGACTGGCGTTTTGCACGACCCGCCAAGGAGGATAATACCACAATAAAATTCAAAACAATAACAATTAATTGCACATTTATTCAAAATCCAATTAAAACTTTTTAGTTTAATTAATTCAAAAAATTGATGAACTTTATTCAGTGATACCAGTCTGATAGTCGTTTAGAGAGTTTTAGATACTCCATTTACTTCACTGTTCAATAAATTCTTAACGCGATGTTAGACGGGCTGGATGAAGCGACCAGGTTCCCATTGACTGGCTTAAAGCAGGAGTCTTGAATCACCACGTTTAAGTAATCAGGAGTACATTTCTTTGCTTGGAGAAAAGTTGGATGACCACATTAAAACCAGTGCAAAATAATAATATATATAACTACTTACCAAAATATGCACAAACCTTTGCTTACCACAGATAGTACAGTAAGTAATTTATAAGACAATCAATAGCTGTTACCAATAATTGGCTATCTTGTAATAACTCAGAATCATATATACAAACCGTGACAAAAGGAAATGGAATGCAAAGTAGAGCAGTAAAACTTTAAGGAAAACATGGAGCAAATTAAAAATTTCAATTTGAGAATATTTTAATATATACAAGGTGCTCCAAAAGCTATGAAATTTTTATGGAAATGAAACTAATTTCAAACTAGCGCACGAAAGACAAGTCTGCGAACAACATATGCATAATACTTGGAAACGCACATTGTCAGGGTCTCCATGAGAACATAGCGTTTCGCAACTTTTTACCAGTTTAGAGATGCCTGGGTTCGAACCCCGTCAGAGAATGGAGGAATTCTAAAAGGCCTATTCGGTCGGGACTGGAGTTAACTATCAGGCAAGGAAGTACACCTTTTCCCTTGAATTACTTCGCATTTTTCATCCAGCTCAACATATAAATCAGCCCGAAAGCATAAGCACACAACTTTAATGCAAAATAAATCACGTGAACTGGAGTACTACTCAGACACTTTCGTCTGAGCAACCGATTCGCCAAAAATTCCTAACAAGAACATGTCAGATAAAACAGTATTCTATTCATCATCAACATCCTTTCAAGGATTTAGGACAGATGGCCTGTTCCGGTGTCAATCCCTCTTTTCTTCGGACATCCCAGATCTCTTCTTCCAACTGGCCGATATTTCATAATCTTCTTTGGTAATCTTGCTGGATGCATTCTATTCAAATGATTAATCCATTTTCCTCTGATTTTTTGAGTATTCTAATAAAACTGACATATACATGGGTAATCTCTTTCATTTTCATTTATTTTCAACATTTCTCCTGAGAAGTTTCTTCGAGATACTTAGGAGAGCCGAAAAATTCATAAAAAAGGTAAAAAAATTTACCTCATTTATTTATTTCCCTACTTTTAGAGTTCTTCTACTACACTGCTCCACAAAATTAACAGAACACGTAGAAAACATGGTGCAGCATGCAATGAAGCAGGACAAAATTTGATATGGTGGTGTACCATAGAATAACGATGAAATCATGAGATAGCGAGAAATTTCGACAAGTATAACAGACATTTATAAGGGTTGTATAATAATTACCAAAAAGGTCACATTTCAGAAGTCGACACAAGATGCTCGAAAATATGGTCACATGACATTCGTACGGCGTACGATCTCTTCCAACAGCTAAACAGGCCTAACAGCGGCGAACCATGCTCGATATAAGGGTGTCTATAAGATTCTGTAGCAACAAATCACATTCTTCCACCAGCGCAGACTTTAGTTCACTAGTGACCGAGGAGTTGGCTGTTAGCATGAAATGCGACACCCAAGGGCTTCTCACACATGTTCGATCGGATTTAAGTTTGTTGATCGTGCTGGCCACGGCAGTCGTTGGATATCTTCAGTTTCAAGATATTCATTTATTTCTCTACTTTTAGGGCTCTTCTACTACACTGCTACACAAAATTAACAGAGCACGTAGAAATTCCTCCCTCACTTCAGTTCTATGTGCAGTGGCGTTGTCGTACATGAAAAGAAAATCTGGGCCAACCGCACCCCTAAAAAGGCGCACATAGTTCGACGATCTGTTCTCGGTACCTCTGCGCAGTTACGGTACCCCTATTAAAAAGCGGGGAGCGGTTGTTGATCATTATTCGGTCCCACACGAGAACACTTCCTTACCGTGAGTGTCCCTTTCTCTGATGTTGGAGGGATGGTATCGCATTCCTCGTTGTCTCCAGATGAAATAGGTCTAGAATCTGTTTGTAGGTTAAACGGGACTCATCAGAGAACAGAACTGTAACCCTTTTGTTAGGGTTTCAAGTCACATGTTCATGGCACCAGTTTCGACGAGCTCTATGGTGGTTTGGGGTTAATGGGATACAACCACTGGCTTCCTTGCCTGGAGTCTGCTTGAATTGAGCTTTCTTAACACAATCCGGTCGGAAATGTTTTCAACTGTGGCTGCAGCAATCTCAAGAGACAGTTGATTACAGGACATCTTAGGGTTCAGTCTTGCTGTTAGAGCCAGATGGTGGTCTGTTCCGGTTGATGCAGCCCTCGGGCGATTTTGGCCAGCTATTTTTGTAATGATTCCTGTCTCCTGACACTGATTCCATAGTGCTGGGATGACAGATTAAGCCAACGTGCCACCTCCACCAGCGACTACACGGTTCACGTCGTCCAACGGTCCGTCAACTCAAAGAATCATCTAAACAACGATGACTTACCATCCTGGGTACTAGAGATGCGTCTATCTCACCGAACAATCCAAAAAAAAAAAAAAAAAAACGGGAATGAAGTGATGTGGTCCAACCCTGCTTTTCACTGTTCACAATAAAATAGTCATGAGAAACATTAGATCTATTAATTTTGTCGAGCAGTGTAGTTTTGCAATCCACAAGCTGGAAGTCTCTTTGAGTATTATGATTCTCCTTAACTCTTGCCACTGATCACTCATTCTCCATGTCCTTCGGTCAGCCAGATATCAAAAAGTTTTTCATATCAATCCACTAATGATATTATTGTATGAAATGCAGTCCTATGACAGACTGTCCTCAATTGCCAATAAGCAGTTTATTTGGAATTGAATAATATAACATGGAATGATATAACATGGGATCTAACACATGGAATGCAGTCATACATTTCGAGGTTTAGAACAGTTACTGTTACACGAAATCATTTTATACTTTTCAAAATAGCAAACTTTGTACGTACATTCAAGGAGAAAACAACGCTGCTACAAAGTCTGTCTACAAAAGGAAACGTGATTCGTCAGACCAGCACTCCCTTTGTCAGTTATCCAGTCAACAATACAGAAGTCACGGTGATCGCTCCTGTGGGGATTACTTGAGAATTTCGCCTTTGACATTCTTTTACCCCAAATGGTGAGGCTTTTTTTTGTAATCCCGTGCTGAAAAAGAGAGGTTAATTTAAGCAAAAAAGGAATAAACACAGCCAATCACCATCAATTGTAGGAGGAGCTATGCTTTTGGAGCTGTGCAAATCACTGCTCTTGTCACTACGCGACACAACCGATGTAACTGTTACCATATACAGATTAACCCACAATTTTATCAGTGATGAAAAATCACTGATTTTAATTTCCATATATTGACTTTTCATGTTTTTCTCTTCATGTCATCAAATGCAGTTTTCCCCTAATTATAAATGAGGTCAAAAAAATAGGGACGCACCTAATTGCGAACTATTGCTACTGAAGAAATCAGTAGATGCATTAGTAATACTTAAGATGACAGTCAGCAATTCTGCAACTGTCATCTGTTTGAGTGCTTTTAAAGATAAGGTGAGGATAATGCTGATCTGTGCGCCTATCTTGTCGCGAACAAGAAAGATTTATAGGGCAATAGTTCGGGCGTGTGGATGGGTATCAGAAAATTGTTTCCTTCAGTAAATTGAAGGGTTACCTCAGACTGTAACGACAACATTGGACACGTAGACAGTGATCCGAGAGATTTAAGAAGGTCGTAAAACGAAATTATTATTATCTACTTTCGACTAAGGTGGATTCTTTGGAGGGGAGGAAAGAAGACAGACGTTGGAGGAAGACAGTTTTAGACCCGCTGAGTAGATCCTGGTTGACATGATCAATCCGGGTGAGACAGCAGTGCTCGAGAATCGATCACTTGGTAAGGGATAGACGGCTGCACGTAAGAAGGCTTTCGTGTGACATTGCTTTCTGCGGTCACCTGAGGTGATTAAGAGTGCCGGCCGTGCGGAGAACGCAACAGATAAGATTTTGTTCGTAGAGGGAGAGGGGCAGCTTGTCAGCAGCAATAATGGTAGCTGTCTGGGAGAATTACTAGCGGTGGAGAAGGAAAGGTTTACCGGAACCTAGGGTTGCTCATTAGTTTGTAGGACTGTGTGTGTGTGACAGACGTAAGGTGACCACTGATCAGTGAGTTTAGTTGCTTTGGAAAAAAAGTCTGGTAAGGAATGACGATTGAAGAAACGCTTGTCCTTTTTGGCTGTAACATAAAATTGAACACCCGCCATTCAGAAAGAGTGCTTGGTGTTAGTTTTGCGTGTTCCGTGATAAACATGGCTTTATCTTTATAAATAAAGATTTATAAATAAAGTTATTCCATCAGGAGTATTGGCGAAAAACTAGTGTTTCATTTAAAGGAATACAAAGGAAAACTACCATTCTATGATTCAAGGAGACTGGCAGTTTAAAGGACAAACAAAGATCATGACGTCGGCGCTTAATAACGAAAGCACAAGATAAGATCATAAGACTGATTTCTGAACGCATACGACGGCTTACTGCACCTGAAATCTGAGCTTAGTTCAATGGGAACAAAGAAACTCCCATATCTACATCCACTGTAAAACTTCGTCTTAAACAAGTAGGACTTCATGGTCGTGTAGCGGTCCGAAAACCCTTATTAAAATCTGAAAGTCCTCGTGGGTAGCATGGTTGGTAGGTTCATCATCCTCCCCCACACAGTTGGAAAAGACCTGAGTTCGATTCCGTCGATGACGTGAGGAATTTTTATGGGCCTTTTTCACAACGTGGCTGAGTTAATTGGTCTCAGGCGAAGATAGCATAGTATTTTCCTCCCGGAAACTCTGATTTTTCGCCCAACAAACAGAAAATCGGTCTCAGAATTCATGTACTTTACAGACAATATACACGGAGCAATATGGCCTTAGTCGCTGATGCTCCTGAAAATCTGCAACAACAACAAAAGCGGAAAATCAAAATAAACGGTTGACTTGGGCTAAGTGAGTGTTTTTAAAGGCCATCAACATTGGATAATTTAAGAGTGGAAAACCGTACTGGGGACGAACGGATCCAAATTTGAAATTTTAGATCCAAGAGTAGAGTTTATGTAAGACGACCAACTGAAACAAAAAATGGTGCCATGTTGTTCAGTGCTTACAGTCAAACAAGGTGGTGGTTCCATCAAGATCTGGGGAGTGCTTATGTTTTTCTGGAGTGGGCGACATCGTCAGAATTGAAGGAATTTTAAGAAAAAAAAGCTATAAAAACATTCTTGAACATAATGTAATATCCTCTGGACTTCAACTTTGTGGAAGAAATTTTATATTACAAGACAATAACCCGAAGCACAGCTCTAAGTTGTGCAGGGACTTTCGAGCAATTAAACAACAGGAGAGGGTATTGCAAATTATGGTGTGGCCACCCAAATGTCAAACTTAAATCCAACAGAGCTTTTTATTGGATCATCTAGACCGTCAATTCCATGAAAGTCTGTCTATCTTCACAAAATTTATGGAAAACCTTACAAATCGCGCGGAATAAGGTTATGCAAGACACTGTTAAAAATTGATCGCCAGGATGCCACGTTTGATAAAATCTCGTGAAGGATATTTTGATGAAAATCAGGTTATTAATATTAATCATTTCAATATATTTTTGTTGTAAATTTTTAAATGCTTAATAAAAAATCTTAAAATACTTTGTAGTGTGTTGTTTTTATATTAAACCTTTCATTGTCATAGCTAATTTCAAAAAAATTAACGAAAACTGTTATCGTACGATGTGATTCCAAACTTTTAGTGGGAAGTGTAGGTAAATTTTTATACTTTGCACCATTATAAAGATAAATCCCAGAAAGAATTTCTTGTAAATTCTATAGCATTGCATGATGCATTGATAGGTTGCGCTAATTCTTTTACAAACTAAAATGGTGAGTATACAAGAGAAAGAAGTTTGTTTTTTGTGGCTGGCGCCTAAAAATTAACCCAATCTGGTTCGTCGTAATTATCGTAGGGTATACTTCGATTTATCGATAAGTATCATTTGAAGAAGGTCTTTGATGGAACAGCCTTTTGTACTTCAGGACAGCTTAATCATCCTGAGAGCTTCCATATGCAAACATATAGGTGCTCGCAGAGTCCACATAACTGTGATTCCCATATTCAGGCCTAATGACCCACTGGTCAGGATTTACGATGCTCCCAAAGGGCTTGTGAAAACCTTTAACGTCCCTAAAAATTTCAGTTGTTCAAATCTTCCCTTATCCAGCTCATAAAACGGGTTATACTTACACCAGTAACTTAAGGGAACTTTACGACTGCCAGACATGCCAAAACTTGAAAAATATGCTTGGACATATGCTCTCCTGTCATCTACCGGCATTTCTCCGAAACTTGAGTGGTTGCACGGTGGTGCTGCCATTCAGCGAATTAAATGATCAGCCTGTGTATTCATCTATATATCTGTCTTGTGAACCTGTGCTGAATGAAACTGGTTCATGTAACATAAGTGAATTTTCTACTTTAAAAAATAAGTTATATATTTGGTAAGCTATTGACTGGAAAAATTTTCCTTTACTAACAGTGGTATAAATATATAACTTATATACGGAATAGTTATGGGGAATAGTTTCCCCATAATCAATTATTATAATTGATTATGGGGAAATTGATTATAATTGGTAATTATTAGTACCATATTTATTACTAATTATTTAATATCAATATTTCAGGAAAATTTAATTCACTAATGCACTAGTGATTTTTTTCTATGCTAGTTTCATAAATAAGGATTTTGAAGAAGCCATTAATAATTTTTCCGATTTAAAGTCTAAAAATAACTTTGAATGCATTGCACATTGCCTTTACATTTTACGCGGACCCCTATCCACAAAAAAAAAGTTTGTGGATAGGGGTCCGCGGACCCCAGTTTGGGAAACTCTGCTTTAGGGCATCAAATTCTGTTCCCCCTTCAAAATTCTGGAATGGGCCTTCCCCTTCTTGGAGCCCCTCTGCAGTGGAGGACCTGGCACCAACTCTAGCCATTGTTTTGGAATTAGAATATACAGATTCGAAATTATTTTTTAATATTTTAAAATAAAAAACGTTTTTCTGATAGTTATTATAAGCCTAAAAATCTTGATATTTTTCTCAGTTTGCATAATTTGTTGAGAAGCATTAATTGTATAAATATTTTAAAATTTCATAAAAAATTACGACATGAAAGGCAGTTAAAATATAAAAATTACCGGTTTTTTTATCCTCACGTTGCTATTAAAAATAATTTAAAAATAAAAAAATATAAATATAAACTGTTATAAGAACAACTCCATTTTATTTCATATTTTTAACTTTTCATAGCAATAAAATGCGAAATCATTAATCTTGAATTTAGTATTTATTTCAATAAAAATAAAACATCTACCCAACAGATGACACTGCAGTAGAGCGAATAGGTAATCCAAAATTACTCCACGTTCATTTAAAAAAGTCCAAATAAATAATTGAATTAACTGATTAATAAACATGAAATAAATTTATACAAATTTATACTTAAGGAGCAATTTTTCCTTAGTCTTTCAGACATGTTTCCATGACAACATAAGAGTTTTCAAAAACCATAATATTTACCTTTATGTACGTTTCAGACTGACTTCGGCCATCTAGTGTCCATTAAATGAGAAAAATTACAAAAATTATTTATTTTAGATTAGGCTTTTATTTATTACAAATCTGTTTGCCAATGAAAAATTGATAAACCCATAAATTTATAATATTTTCTTAGTGATAACGGCAGTAATAACAACGTTTTTATTGAATACTTTTTCACAGTAATCGAATTAATGCGTGTGAGTTTAGAACATTTTTGAATCTTAAAAAAATAACGCGTTTAAAGATTAAAAAGAAACGATTTTCCAGATTTTTGTATTCTCATATGCGACTTTTTATTTTTAATAGTTGCTATAGTTACACGATCGAGTAAAGATTGGTGATCTTACTTCATTTATAGGGATAAAAATTTCGTTTTTTTTTTTTTATTAAGTCTCATAAGGGAATTATCACCTCTCTGCTATTACGTGTAGTTGACACTATGATAAACGAGTACTTGGACAATTCAGCTATGTTACGGGAAGAAGGTAATTCCAGAACTACATTTTTTCGCTCTCTCCTCCTGAAGAGCAAGTTCCACACAGGGAGATCAAAAGAGCTAACAATCTCTCATGATGGAATCGAGTTCCGGCGTAGAGGAGTTATAAATCAAGCTGCATTTCACACCCCCAAAGGGATTACCGGGTATCTTTTAACATGGTCCCTCTCCTGCAGCTTCAACCACATTATCATTGATTACTCTCGCTTTTTCCCGGCTGTTACAATGGCTTTCAATTGGTGAAGATATCGATTATTGTGAAGAATCATCTCCACATTAAGGAATTTCCAGGAAGAAACGAAAATCGTCTTTAAGAAGTGGATAGAAGAACGCTAACATTATCTTCTCTCATACCTGAAATTTATTTTTCGAAAGAATTCGCTTAATATCATTAACGAAATATTTATAGCGCCTATAGTTAATGGCACGTACTGAATTGAAAATAGGCAGTCGAAATTCAAGATTAAGTATGAATTGCATAAGAAAAATAAGACCGTAGCTTAGTATTTCTCCACCTTCTACACTGAATATTTGGGCCATCATTTGTATTTCAATTAGAGTTGACGCTGTGCTTCGACTATTTTTCTTATTTGGTGATTACTCAGTTTACTTAATGACTAGTACATACTGCTATGGTATTTTCGGACTGTAAAACGCAATTCGATTGTCAAAGACAAAACTGAAGAAAATAATTTTAATTGCAAATATGTAATATTTAATTGCAAATCGATTTTAGAAATCACAAACAGAAAGAATACAATGAGAGAGTGACGGACAGTTTTTATGGCACATAGCTGTAAAACTGCTCGGATTCGCACTTCTTTGAGTATTTTATCACTTCCAGTTTCATAGTAGCAATACAGAAAACTGAATTCCGTGTTTTTGTTTCCATTTCACCACAATCCACCTACAGGTAGTATAAATCTACAAGGAACTACTGCACGAAGCTCCAAAGCTTATCTAAACAAGAAACATCACCATAGCGATAGCGAATTGGAAGGTTACTGAAATTTCAAGTGGTACCAGCAGCAGTAGTACTCTGTTCTATAATAACGTTTTTCAGTTTCATCCAGAATAATAAATATAATAAAGAAAAACAAACTAAAATATAACTCACTGATTTGTAATAGTCAATATTCTATCCTAGCAGTGACCAACCTATTTATGAATAATGGGTGTATTGTAAGTTTCGGATAATGAAGAGGGTCGTAGAGTATTTTTGTTTGTTTTTATTTATTATAAGTAGTCATTAACAGACAAAATATATTTCTCCATTTTTATTTAAAAATTACATTAAAATATTAGTTTCATCTATTATCATCTGTAAAGCATACAGGCATCTATATAGTCCGAGGGAAACGAATTCTAGGAAAATATAGATGCACGTGCATACGCTAGGAATATAAGGCCTCATTTTCTAGTAGATGAATGTCTTATGGTCTACAAAATAAGGTAATTATGTATTCTAAACTAAATCCATAATTAGCAATTTTGTCTACAAAGTTAAAAATCACCGAGAGTCCCATTTTAAGTCACGCTGTTCCACATGAACCAGGGGTCCAAGTTCCTGTCAGTGAAACATGCCCCACACCATACAACCGTCTCCATCGGGCTGCACTTTTGATACCATGCATGATGGAGAGCCTCATGTTGACGCCAAATCCGTACACGGCCAATCACGGTGTGGAGTAAATAAACGTGACTCATCCGACCAGCACACCTTCTTCCAGTCTTCTAACGTTCGATTTGCATGATCTTTGCACCAGGCGAATCTTTTACGCCGATGAACTTTGGTTAGAAGAAGATGCCGTAGGGGTCGTCTGCTGGTATAGCCCATACGAGCGAGCGTGCGACGCATGGTCATGGCAGATATTGTTCCGGGTTGGCCCATGTTGTATTGGGTAGTCAACTCTTCAACAGTGCTGCGTCTGATCTCCTGTACGAGTCGTCGGACCCGGCGCTCACCTCTAATATCAACCTTTCGCCGACCTTTGCAGTTTTGCCGTCGAGTCGTTGTTTGACAATTTTGATGCCAGTCCAGGTACACTTTAACAATGGCGGCTCTCGAACAGTCTAGTCTATTCTAGCCTCACCAGTTCAGCCGTTTGGGAAATCGAGGCACCAGCTTGTCGAGCTCCCACAATCTGTCCTTTATCAAAGTCCGATAAATCCTTCCTTTTACCCATCACGCTTGCATTTTGCTACCTACTGACACCTTATATATGCTACGTAAGTCGACTAACTGCGCACTCTCGTACCTGACGTGGTCAACGGGTCGCATTCAGTTTTCATAGGGTGGTCATAATTCAGTGATGACTCAGTGTATATATATATATATATAGAAATTACTTTTAGCTGTTCTAGTAGTATAAGTACAAGAATTTTTAGAATTTATGAGTGCAAAGGTATTTGAGGACCCGGATGCAAATGGGATTAAGGGGCCTAATTTATTTATGTTGAAACTTTGATGGCTCCCTCAACTGGGACCCCCTGGATCGGGAACCCATGTGTGCGCATCCAATGCACCCCCATTTGCACGGCCCTGGGTTCAGGAAGATGACTAGTTACAGTTTCAGTACAGTGAGACACCAGTGCTCCTGCCTCAGTGTAAAGAACTGTGGGTGAGGTGGGCAAAGGCCTAGGAATACTTTATACGAAAACAAAAAAAAAAAAAAAAAAACAGATAACACATGAAAAATAGTTTTAAAAATATGGCGAATACGTAGAACATAAGGTACCCGCACTCTGATCAGCACTAAAAAGCTATAGCCAGGATAGTAAAATAAAATACTTTTAGAAAATAAACAATTTTTAGTTAATAAATGGCTTTTTTGTATACTTCGCAGTAAGTTAAGTAAAAATTAATGTAAAATATTATAAAATAGCATGTAGTTAAAAATTACAACTAATAGCATAGACAAATTAGAAATAATATAAAAAATGAAATAAATAATCATAAATCAGGATACACATTATCTTATCAAGAAGCACAAAGTATTTCGATTAGCCAGACAGTTTAATGCAAGATTGGCAAAATTTTTTACTAAATTATTTTATAATCTAGTAACATTTTCTATTTTAATTTTTGTTCATCTGAACTGAATGGCAGTGGATTCGATTCTTTGTAAATGACGCGTTGGAGTGAAAGAAACTCTTATTATAAACCACGTTGAAAGGTTTTCTTTAAAAGTGTATTATTATTATTATTAATAATAATATCATATGGTGCAAGGAAGCCTAAGGCTTATGCTGCACCAGCTAAAAAACAATTTCTGAATTACCCTGAGAGAGAGAGAGAGAGAGAGAGAGAGAGAGAGAGAGAGAGAGAGAGAGAGAGAGAGAATAAGAATTAGAAGGGAATCACCAAGAAAGAGAAGAATGGTGATATCCAGCTCAGGACCCTGGGTGTGCCAAGCCGATACTCACCAGATGTGAGCCCCTGGGGTTATATTATAATATATATCATTTACATAACAAACAAATGTTTTTTTATTATTTTGTACCATAAAATAATAAAATCAATTTATTACATAATAAAAGAAATTGATTTATGCATTTTAATATGTACTTATTTCTGATTTTTATTTGTAAAAACATTTCATTTAATTTTTTTTGCTAATTTTCGTTTTTGTAAGTACAATATTTACGTTTCTTTTTTCTAGTATGATCAGGATTTCAACCTTTTGCTATTTCCATAGTTGCATCACGGATGCAACTATGGAAACAGCAAACTATGGATGGCAAAGAGCAGAGAATGAAAGAAATAAATCTCTCATTCTCAGAAGGTCAAAAATGAATTCGTGCATTTTAAAACAACGTAGTGAAAATTTCCTCTTCCCTTCGATGGTGTCCAAGCTTGTAGTACAGTGGCTATAATCACCATCCTCCCCACACCGTAAAGGGCCGGGTTCGAGTCCTATCAAAGACGTGAGGAACTTTTATGGGCTTTTTTTTCACTTCTTGGCTGAGTTAGTCGGTCTCAGGCGTAGATATCAAGGTTCGTCCCTCGCAGAAACTCGGATTTTTCGTGCAACAAAACAGCAAATCGACAGAGAAATGCTAAATTAATGGCCATACTACACTTGGCAGATGAGTTGGTTCTAGTGTGGTCCTAATATCACAGTTTTTATTTATTTTCAGATAAACACAGTCATCTGTGGGCAGAGTGGACACAGGAATACCGACAATGGACATTTAAGGAGTAGAAGTAAATCGTCTGGTCCGACGAATCCCGGTTCCAGTTGTTCCAAGCTGACAGCAACGCCAGAGTATGGGAAATATCACTCTGTGGACTCATATTACCAAATGCCAACACTGTAGGGTTGTTGACACGCATTATTCCCTTGATATCGGCAGATCAACATTTGAATGTTGAACATTGTTTTCTACCAGATATATCCCTTCATATTCGCATTTTTTTCATTTGGTAACCATGGTTCCCAGCAGGATAATATGTCATGAGACTCAGGTCGTTCTGGAACCGTTCCAGAACGATCTGAAATTGTCCGATTTATGACAACTGCCATAAATCGGGAGACGTTGAACACGCTATGATCCTCGTTGAGTTCGTGCTCAACAACTTGAAGCTGTACTAAGGGATAAAGCAGGTGCTTTTTGCCATTAGGTCGATATACCTAATAAACTAGCCACTCAGTGTATGCATATTTTTAGTTTTTAAATATTTTTGTTAATGTATTTCGAGATACACTTAAATAGAAAAATTAAATGAATTATATTGATTCCAGTAAATCCAATGTTTATTGAATAAAATAAAGTTTGTGTGTGTGTGTGTTTTTTTTTTCGCTGTCAGTTAATAAATAACATTAAAATTCTATACGCAGTATGACGTTGAAATATCGAAATACGTTACATTGAAATAAAGAAAAATGAAATCAGGAGTTACGTGATGCAGCAAAAATTCGTTGCATGAGAAATGTGTTCTACTCGTGTATCGATTCAATAGTTTCACTGTACCCCTGAGAATGGGAACAGGGACTTGAATTCTTACCATTATTATATTCCGTAAGGTTTCTCAGCGTTTTTTGATTCTTTCAAAATTCTTTGCTAAAAATATCACTGCTCCGATTTATATCCTTACTGATCAATAGATTTCATTTCCTGGACTGTTTACTGTTTGTTACTACGACATCTGCCCCAATCTGCCGTTTATCAACAAGACTGCAACTTCGATACAATGTGACGGATATTATTGGACATATTGCTGCTTTTCAAGAAGCAAATAAAACATCTATATTTTAGTTTATGGAATCTCCCACAGGGGTCGTGGAAGCAGCTGCATCCATGGAGTTAAAAAGTGAAGATAGTGCACATATTTCATACCAATGAGATGGTAAAAAAGTAGTTTCTCTACCAGCCATCTTACTGCGCCATAAATGAGATTTTTGGCACCTCGTGGCTTTAGGTGCCTCGGAGCTTATTGGATGGTTGCCTGTTAGCGAGATGGAAAACTAGAGTTTTGTAGCCACTTCTCTAGATGCTTTTTTCTTTATTAATGTGTACAGTGCACATATTATTATAATGAAAAGTAAGCTCACATTGAAAACAGTTACAAAATATTAAAATAATACTCAGGAAATTTTTCAACTATTTATCGCTTCGTTCAAGTTCGTTATTTCTTTTTGGAGTTCATCTGTGAGATGCTGGCAAGTACATTAAAGTCACTTCTACTCTTTTTAAATCTGGCTTGTCTTTTGATCGCTCAAAAAAAAAAAAGCTGTTTGTTGACTTCGTAGCATAGAAGGCAAAGGTTTATCGTAAATCTCCTAAGTACTGGATAAATCGCACGTTGAAGTGTTGGGTGCTGTCTTCATTCCTGGCGCATGAGCTTAAAGCAATCTCTAGCAAGTAAACTCTTCTATATTGCTCTTTAAATTTACTTATGTCTTCTCTAAGCAGAAGAAATTTGTAGCTGTCTCAAAGGCTACAAAAAGAAGGAACAATGAGGTCTTAAAGATGACGGACAAGAGGATTTACAAAAAAAGGAAGAAAATCCACACAGTAGTGCACATATCAATGAATGCCAGACTACCTTATCTATATCCCTTGTGGATCACAATATAAATTCCAATAAATCAACGACAGAAGAGTTTTTTAAAAAATATTTTCCCAGATCCGAATAGAAACGTAAGGTTTCATTGCCAGCTGTCATTCGTGCTTTTTCCATATAGCATTCCTTTTAACAAATTCCGGTATTTTGGTATTTTTGAAAAGTGATGGAAAAATATCGCTCACTTTATCTATATTAAAAAAAATAATAAATAATATATATATAAAACATTGTGCGAAGATGCGATGTTTGTTTTGATGGTCGAAATTTCAGAAATTTACTTTACTGTTATTAAAACTGCCGGTATGTTGTTTTTTAGGTAAAAGTATCCAAGGTTAATTCTGATATCGTTTAACTAATTTTGTAGTGGAAGCTGAAATCATATATACACTGACTCACCTTTAATATTTGAACACATGAATATCTATAAATAATCTTTATTTGCAGGAAAACTAATGTCTGCTGAAACCTTTAACCTTTATGACAGTCTCCATGGAATACTCTCCACACGTTTTTTGTAAATGTCCTTCGGTATTTTCCACCATTCGGCCTTCAAAGCGAAAACCAGTTCAGCTGTTTTTGGACAGTCTCTCCTCACATGCACCCAACGATCCATTTCATTCCAAAGTTTCTCTATAGGATTGGGGTCAAGGCTCTGGGCTGACCAGAGCTGAAACCATTCGGTCAAAGGGTGGGCAGTATGACTGGATCGTTGACCTGGTGATATAGGTATGGGCCTTCCTCGTCACGCTGCCACAACTTAAGTAATGTATTATTGCCCAAGACGTCTAGACCGACCACAGCATTCATGGTTTTGCCCAAAACAACCAATGGTTCCGGGCCAAAACATGAAAAACATCCCCAGACCATCACATTGCGTCCGCTAAACTTGATTGCCGAAATGATACAGTTCGGCAAGTAACTTTTTCTGGGTATCGGTCACACCCAGGCACTGCCGTTAGATCGGTAGACTACGTACCATGATTCACACTCCAAAGCCCAGCTTTCCATTTGTTGACGGTCCAAGGACGGTCTTACACGAAGATAGACGGCGTCTGGCATTAGTCGCAGTTATTAGTGACTTGTGAATGGCTACACGATCGTGCTAACCTATATCATGCAACGTCCTGCGCACTGTACTAGTGCTGACTGTGTCCCAATGCGTTGTCACAGCATACGCAAGCCCTCGATGAGAACCGAGGGCTTGCGTATGCTGCGAGAACGTCGACCTGACTTCCGAGTTGACGATTCTTTGCAAGAGCTCCTGTCATCTTCGAAAGTTTCTGGCCCGTTTCATGACGGTTTCGCACCAATCGATTTCCATTTGCAGATTATGTAATTAATTACATAATCATACATTACATTAATTAATATGTAATTTTAATTAATTACATTACATTTAAAATAAATAATTTTTATTCAAAGAATCAGAAATTTAATGATATAAGTACATTTGATTTATGAGTGGTGCTACAGAAAATCATAAATTCTTTGACTTATTTTGTAGAATAAAATTTTTTATTTTATATTTATATTTTCTTAATATTTGACGAGTACAGAAAAAGAACCACCAGGTGGTATCGTTGTGTAAATAATAATGGCAGCAGAGAACGCAAACGTATTAGGTTGTTAGCGATAGTAAATGTCAGAGAGTCACAGTAAGTAAATTGTTCGGAATAGGAAATTAGAAATAATTAAATACAAAATAATTACATGCAATTATCTTTCAAATGAGTCACTTTTGTGATTAGACAACATATTTATTTTTATTTTTAAATATGTTCCATTGAATACTGTGACTAAAATTTATTTACAAGATTAGTTCATTTCAAACCAAGAAAATGGAACCGAATGAGGAATAGTCAATTGCGGAAGTCACGTGACTCTTCCTACAATTAATGAATTCCACCTAGCGACGAAACTCGGCTTTATTTCCTAACTAGAAAACTATGAGAGAGCCATATTCGCTAAACAGGCAATCTCAAATAGCGTCCAATTATTGGCAGTTTCTAATTAGCAACCTAATGCTCAGACGTTTTCGCATAATAAATTCGCATTTCTTAATTAATAACTCGTTAATTAGCAACACTCCTTAATTAATAGCTTCCGTTCTTAATTATACGCGAAAGGTGAAATTCCAATTAGATATCAACACTGACAAACTTTCAAAGTGTCTTAATCTTAAGATTTACAAGTAAGTTTCAGACAATATAAGATTTTCAAATACGTTATTATGAAGTTTCTGTTAGGTGCGCTGGCCCAGAAATATTTATAAACAGCTCCTAGTACCCTGTACACATAAATGTTGTTTTCTGAGTGAAAGATATTCCTAAGCACCATGGTAGAGGGACACCTTGAAAAGTCGACGTCTGGGAATCTCCAGCATTTCCGTCCTTCATTCAGCCTCTGCTACGAAACATACCGTATATTTCGGCATATAAGTCGACCTTTGAAGCATTAAGAAACATCTAAAATTTTGAGGTCGATTTACATACCAGGTATAAAAGTCTTAATCCTTAAAATCGGACATGGCATTATACCTGACAGGCGTAAATTTTCTTTTAAATTTCTGGCTTGGAATATGCCAATATTTCATATTTTCTTCGTGGACTGCAATACTTGCTGAAGGCATTTTTTTTTAAAATAAATATTTAAAAAATGCTCTGTTTTACACCTTTTATTTAAAAAAATAACAAACAAAATCCTCTTCCAGTTTTAAAATGCTGACATGGTGTTCTTTTTGAGAATGGTGTTTGATATTTGGCGCTGATGAACTGATATTATACTTTTGAAATAGTGTGATATTTGAAATTTGACAAGACTAAAAGTATATCATAAAAAAATTTTTAGACATTTCCTACCACTTTCCAAAAATTCTGGAAATTTTTGGAAAATCTTGGAATTGATTCAAGTTGCGTTACTTCGAAAAGACACGAGTGGCATCTGGCAGAGAAACCTTACGTTTCGGTACCGGAGTTGGGTTGTGTTGTTTTTGAAGTTGCGCCAGGCAATTAAAATCATGAGGTTTCATTATATTATCTGTATACCATGTATATTCTATCCTCGGTTTGCTGTGCGGGATGATGAAAGAGCTCTTTTATAGACTCCTTCGTACCGTCAAAGATATCAGAAAAGTTTATCCCATTCAAACCAGAAGTGTTTATCAACTTGCTCTAGTGTCGGGAATTGAACCCTGGCATTTTCCATACTGTGTGAGAAAGTAGCGACCCTATCAACCAGTGATGGCTACTGATATCGGAGTAAATATGTTTTTTCTTTCTTTTTAAGGCTCTTCTGTCTTTGATTTATCGGAATTTGTACAGCAATCCATGAGGGATAGAGATAAGAAAGTCTGGTATACATTGATATGTGCACTGCACTGCGAATTACTTTTTCTTAAATCCTCTTGTCCTTTGGCTTTAAGACTTTGTTCAATCACGTTTTGTAGCCTTAAAGACAGATATATATTTCTTTTTCTCAGAGAAGACATAAGTATATTTAGAGAGCAATACAGAAGAGGTTACTTGCTGGAGATCCTCTTTAAGTTTGAGCATGAGAAATGAAGGCGATGTCCAACTCTTCAACTGGCTATTTATCCTTAGGAGATTTACAATAATTCTTTACCTTGCATGTTTAGGAGTCAAGAAACAGCTTTTCTTTTGAGTGATCAAACGAAAATTTAGATAAAAGGAACACATGCACAGATGAACTGCTGCAAACAAATTTATTCCTACTCAGAATAAAACCCTAGAACGCGTCGGCGTACATTCGGGCCATGAATAAGGTCTGCGGCTCTTTTTATAGGTCCCAGTCCTCTAATATTTATTCCCAGCTGACATACACGCGTGCGCGTGCATGCATGCAAAGCTGCATGTCCCTGGGTCATCAAAAAGAATGGCGTAAGGTAGTGGTTTATAAACATTTAGGCAGCTGCAGACCACTAATTTATGCCGGAGGTCATGGCATATCTCCATGTATATCGATGCTGATTACGTATATACATGTATTTAGATACCCTCGAGTGCATCGATACCGTTTATTAAATTTTGACTTTGAATTAAAAAAAAAATAATATTGTTCAAATTTTAATCTGTACATAGAGCAGACAGTTCAGTTGAGCTAAAATGATTTTGCACACTACACATTCGGTGAAATTTCTGTAGGAATTTATGAATCCCTGGTTAAGAAAAGCTGATATAATCTCAAAAGATCTACAAGTCGTTTGGCGTGCCAAAAATGTTACCGATCATCCAGCAAAGCACGGATCACTGTTCACATTTTTGCAGTTTTGGTTATGTATTAAGGATAGCACTTGAAGCAGGTAAACAAAAGCACATTTCTTCAAATGGTGGGCTGTGTTTCTGGATTAATGTACGGGGGTTACAAGTACCTTATGATGCATTCGTATCCGTATGTTGTAGCAGGAAATGTAGGGCACAATATGTCTACTGCACTGAGCCCAAAATTAAAACTTAACTGATAACCCAATAAATTATCATACTCAAAAACATAACAGTAATATAAAAAAATATATACGTATATTTTTTACCTTGTAATATTGGTGGTTTTACTTCATCAGGGTGTAATCGTTATTGATGTAATAAGGCCTTTTTACAAAGACGGAATTGCGCAGTAATGTCGAATAATTTTTTTCTATGTCTGTTTTTTAATTTTGTTAACCAAATTCGAGAGTTATATATCATATGGCAAAGCGTTTAATTTGTTACGTTATTTTTCCAAGATGGTTCCTTCGAGAAATCTGTTAAAACTGTTCCAAACAATTACAAGAATGTTGACGGGCACGTCTATTGAAAAAAACAAACAATCATTCATTCGGATCCTGTCTTCGTAACTTTTCGAAATTACGAAAACAGGATGTATGAGAACGAATTTAAAAGAGCATAAAAAGTTGGAGTTTCTCTCACTGAGTAAATAGACTAGACGCCCATCCCATTGATGTCTTTGCTCTGTAGCACCAAAGCAAACCTTATGTGACTCTCATTCGCTTGACTCACTATGTAAAATTGGAGTGGGTTCAGATAGAGTACCCTGGTGGCTTTTTGAGATTTTCTGGTGTGTTATCCCTGTAATACAAAATGAAATCCATTCCTTACCACAACTAAAGTTCATTCTAAGAAGAGTATTATGGCGTTTGCATTGTCTATTGTCCTGCTATATGAACCGTTCGATACCTGGATCAGAATTCTATTTTGTTAGTGTTGCAGCAAATTGGATGGGAATAGCAGCTGTCATGTGATCACCGTTATTTGGCTTTCTGGCCGTGTTTACTGAAAGGAGAACGACGAACAGGCCCACAGCTTATCATTCTATCGCTTACAATGGGCAATAAATTGGACAGAGATCAAACTATCGGGGAATGTCAGCAGGTGATGAAGGTCGTACTTTGTGGTGCAAGAAAGAACCATGAACGATCGATAGAAACTAACCCCGGCACACAAAACCGTTCCAGGAGACGATATTTCGTCAGCTTACTATTTTCTTTGTGAATGACACGTCTGTTTGTTAAGCTTAGCTCACTGAATGGACCGTTTTATTTGTTTATTTTTTTAGTTTCTTTTCGAGTCGAGCTTGAAATGTATTGAACTCTAGGAAGTACAAAGAGGCGCTAAAAAAATAAACAGAATCGCAGACCATTGAAAATCTCGTATATTATAGTAAATAATATTTAAGAAAAAAAAAAATAATGCTTCACTAATTGCCTCGATAGCATCAGCCAGTCGTAAATTAATAACTGATGGTTCGAAATTATTTTTCGTTAAAAGTTCAGCATTGTCATAAACTATCAAGCCACACTAACTTGTAGAATACCATATAATTATAAATATCAAATATTATTTTTTTACCGTTTTCTTTCTTTTATTTATATTCATGATATTTTTGGCCATTTCAACGCATTTTTTATTTTTAATGTGCTTATTTTTTTCTATTTATTTTTACGTTGGCTCCCGTTTCATTTTGAAGGGTTTTTTCTTTTATAAAATTTAATTTAATTTTAATTTCAGGAGTTTTTAATTTTTTCATTACAATTACCAAGCACATATCGATCTCTAGGAGGCGTAGATGTGATGTAGTAATACTTGAAAAGTGAGAAATTAATTATAATTTTTTTATTTGATAAGCTATTTAAATAAGCAATTTATTATCAATTTTTTAAATAGTTAGCTAAATGATTAATTAAGATTTTTCTTAGTAAAGGAAAAAAGTAACGAAATTATTTAATGATGAACCATATACAGCTTTTTTATATTTTATATTTTAAATAAATTCTCTCGAATTTTTGTTACAATAACTGAAGCTTATTAACCACCAGGAGGCGCAAACTACTACTTGTGAAATGTAAGAAATTAAACAATATACACTGGTGTTCAAAGAAAGTGCATTACCCATTAAAATTGTAATTGTCGTCCGAATAACGTAAGTATATGGCAATATTTCTTACAGATTGCATCAGATAAGATTGACACGCGTAGGTGATGACGTAATATTGCATCAGCTGTTATTTTCAGCTATATAAGCACGCTCTGCAAGAGTTGCAGTCATTCCTTGTTTGTGTCAGGATGGCGAGTTATGTGCAGTTGACACAACGAAGAAAGAGTGCTATTGTTGCTTTACATGAGGAAGGATATTCTTCCAGTCATATTGTTTATAGAATGTCTTATAATCAGTCGACAGTGAGTACATTTCTTTCCAAACTCAAGAATACTGGTTCTGTTGATAGGGGGGGAAAAAAAAGGAACTGGACGCAAACGAGTCTCTACGCCAAAACAGGACCGCGTTTTGAAGTGCTTATGCCTAAAAACAGTAAAGCTTCTTCGTCTGAGCTGAAAAGAGAATGGGAAGAATATACAGGAGTGGTAGCAAGTGCAGTAACAGTCAGAAGACGCCTCTTCAAAAATGGACTTGTAGCCCATCGTCCTAAGAAGAAGCCCCTCCTCGCACAAAAAATGAAAAAGGCCCGATTAATTTGGTGAAAGGAGCATGTCAAATGGACCCCCGATCAGTGAAAGTCAGTTATTTTCTCGGATAAGAAGAAATTCAACTTGCATGGCTCTGATGGGAGACAAACGAATTGCTAGACGTGGTAAAGAATACCATCCAGACTGTATGGTGTCTACAGTGAAATTCCCTACCAGCCAAATGATATGGGGGTACATTTCTTATCGTGGAGTAGGTCACCTGCAGTTTATAAAAGGTTCTGTAAATGCCAATGGATACCTGGCTATATTGAAAGGCAAATTGCTACCAACCATTAGAGATCATTTCAACCTGCCAAGTAACTGCATCTTTCAGGACGACCCTGCTTCTTGTCGGGCGAAAAGTGTAAGTGGGCACTTCTGTAGTTACTTTAGCTTCATTTCTGCATTAGAGGTTCGACAATAATGTGTTTATATTTGTTACAGGTGAAAAAATGGTTGGAAGAACGGTCCATTAGAATTGTTAGCTGGCCAGGAAACAGCCCGGACCTGAATCCTATAGAGAACTGTTGGCGTCGTGTGGAATCTTCAGTTGCCAGAAAGAAACCAATGACCCTTCGTGAACTTGAGGAAGCCATAATTCGTGTTTGGAACCACGAACTATCAGTTGATTATCTTCAGAAATTGATCTTGTCAATGCCTCGACTGTGTGCTGCTGTCATCAGGGCTAGAGGCGGTTCAACTAAATATTGGTTTGCACCTGGTGAACTTTTCATTTTGTTTTCCATTTAAAATGATAAACTGAAGCAAACTGAGGGCTTCTGATGACATTTCAGCCATAATTGTCGTGTTTACCAAAACTGTTGTACAAAGGTTGCAAATGCTCATTTTGGAATATTTTGAGAGCACCTGTCAAATATTTCTTAGCTTTGCCTTAACTATTAATAAATATCTTTTGTTTATATTTCTGTTTGTCATGCTAGTCATTAATGTAACATACCATCACGAAAACGGGTTAGAAATTTGAAATTCCTAGGTTATGCACTTTCTTTGAACACCAGTATATGAATGTTGTTTGTCTCTTTGGATTCAATATCGATTTGCAATAAAAAAAAATTGAATTTTAATGAACTAATTTCTTCCTTTTAGTAAATAAATGCGTGACGAAATGATTTAAAGTTGAATAATTTTCTTTCTTAAAAAGTTTCTTAAAAACAACATAATAATTTGGAATTATGTATTTCTATATGTTTGCATTTTATTATTATAGTTAAGGAAGCCTATTGCTTTAATGAGAATCAAAATGAATAATTCATTAATAATTAACTTGTAGTCTAATTAAGAAGATATGTAAATGTTATTTTAACACAGTTTCATAGCATTTTCTTGTTTATTACTTATTGCACGACTTATATAGTTGCGAGAGAGAAACATCCTATTAATCTACAAAAATGTTTTAGGATATACAGCCCATAGAAACCATACCAGTGCAAGTACCAGGGTTGAGGCTGTTTTCGAGCAACTGAGAAAGGATGATAATAAAAGAACTTAACCATTCTCAGTTCTGGTATTTGTACTTTTATAGCTTCTGACAATTTTTTTATGATGCCTACAAACACTTACTGTACGAAGTTACCGCTGACAACGACCTTTTCTACACGCTAAGAACAAATAACAGCTGCAGTGCAGAGAAACTAGTGCAGGAAGACAGCGTTCCCAAAGAACAGGAAAAAGAGAAAAAAAATAAAATTAATTCTATCCTGAACGTACCAGTACTGTACTAACTAGTTATGCCCTTATACCAATGGTGCAAATTAACTGAATGTAGAATCTGAAATTCACAAAACTTATACTACAGAAACATTTAAATATTATTTGGTCTTAATTACTCTTGAAAGAAAACGGAGATTTTTGCAAAATAGAGAATTAGTTCGAATTAAAATTTTTCATTAATTTATTACTTTTATAGTACACTTGTACAACTACTAAACTACGTGTGTGTTAAGCTCCAAAGAAACTAAAGCTATGAGGCGAAAGTATCTTAATCTGTAAATTGCGTGTATTCTGTAGTCGATTTACGTGTTTTATTGGACAAAAAACTGGAGTTTCCAGAAGGAAAACCATGCAACCTTCACCTAGGACCGACTAACTGAGCAACGTTGTGCAAAGAGCCCATAAAAGTTTCCTCACCTCATTGACAGGATTCGAACCCGTGCATTTTTTAGCCAGTGTAGGGAGAACGGTAATTATATCCAACATGCTACCCGCGAGGGCATGAAACAACCAAAATAATGGTAAAGTGCAGCCATTATCAACCCACTGCAGGATGGAAGCCTCCTCAACAATTCATGCTGAGGGAAATGGACCATAATCTGCCACGCTGGTCCAATGCGGGTTGGCAGATCGACCGTATTCAGCAGTCAGGGGCTTGAATCCCGGTCTACTCAAAGAGCGTGTGCTACTGCACTCCTGCTCCTGACCACTCGGCTACCGTATAATGGTACATAAATCAAAAGTTTTCTAAATATGTATCCTGCTGTGATTTGCATAAAAGTTCTTTCAAACTTTCAAACTCATAAAAATACTTTGACGTCACATCAATTTTTTTCGTTTAAGAGAGGAAGCAATGAAGTAATTTTATACACTCGTCTTATAAATTTTATGAGAATAATTATTTTCGTATTTTAGCTGCTCGGATTTTAATGCACTATGTACAGCTGTGACTTAACGAGATTTTCACCAAAGTTAAATCATGGAGCAGCAGATTACGTATTCTGATATAAAACGACCTCAGAATATATATCCTATATATACACTATCCTACAACTTATTCTGGGTCACTAAATGACATAAATAACCCTCTGTGAGACACTTCTACAAGTTTCTGATACTGTATATGGAGAGTAGAATTGTACTTCACTGCATTCATTAAACTGCAGCTGCTTCTTTGCTTGAACTAGGACGTCTCCTTCTGTCTCTCAGTTGTTCCAGAGCAAACCAAAAGCGTTCAGTTCAATTCAAATCTGGGCTGTCGAGTGGAAATACACGTTCGCTGTATTATTCACATCAGACCACCGTTGTACTAACCTTGTTTTTTTATGTGGAGCATGCTAATACAAATACGGCTCCCGCATCCGGGTTCGAATCCCGTCAATGATGTGAGGAAATTTTATGGGCTTTTTTCACAATGGGGCTGAGTTAGTCGGTCTCAGTCGAGGGTTGCATGGTATTTATTGGAGTGAATAATTGGCTATTTTTATTGTTTAAAATTCCCATACACATTGACTGAGTCGTATCGAAAAACAAAAAAAAAAAAACTGTTTTTCGATATGCGTATATATACCTGACCACCTACCTAATACCGTGTTGGGCCACCATTCGCACGGATAACAGCCCCTGTTCGCCCAAGCATTGACTTCACTAAATGTCTGCAGACGTCCTTAGGGAACTGCAGCCATGTTGCATGCAAGGCTTTCCTCAGTGTCGGAATAGATCACGGCTGTGTCTCCATACGCTTCACTTCCCTTTCCAAAACATCCCACAGGTGTTCAATTGGATTGAGGTCACACGAATTTGGAGGCCAGTTAAGATGGGTGATTTCACTATGTTCCTCGAACCACTCGTGCACAGTGCGGACTCGATGACACAGCTCATTATCCTATTGGAAGATCTCGTTTCTGTCTGGGAAAAAATGAAACATGGCAGGGTTCACATGGTCTCCTAAGAGCTACCAGTAGACGTCACCAGTGAAACGCTGGTCCATACGCACCACGGGTACTAGTTCTTACTAGCAAAACATAACCCATATTAAGCAACCACCGCCACCTATATGGACATTGGTCACTAGAAGGATGGGTTCAGGGACTCGTGTTACTTGCGCCACACACGAAAGCGTCCGTCGGATGAGCCCAAATACCTGGTGCACCTGCACCAGGTATTTGGGCTCATCCGACTACCACACACGTTTCCAGTACTCCGGTGTCCAACCAGCGTGTTGTTGGCACTGCAGCAGAATTCTCATTTCTGAGTGTACAGCGCGTCGTCATTTGGGACATTGTTCTTGCATTCCCCATATTGTATTGAAATTGCAGCGAAATTGTATTGAATTATAGCGAAAGTTGAGATGTCAACTTTCACTATATTTCAGTTTTAAGCGAAATGCCACGTGGAGCAGCACTTAGAGAGTTAGAACACAATTGAGTGCCACATTATAGGACTTACTGGAATTTTGGAAGAGACCCCTGCTTAGTGGTAGTATGCCTTTGTATTTTAGAACATTGACTGCTTAGCATATTTTTTACGCGTACTCGTAAAATAACTTCATGTGCACACGAACATATTGATGGTAATTTATTCAAATATCAGAACTGTTTGGACTGTTCTTTTTTCTCTGGCTGAAAGTAATGGACGCAAACCTTGCAAGGAAATTTGCTGGATCTTCTTGAAAACGTTGTACAAGTTTACTTGGCTTGGCAACTCTTGTGCGTTTTGATCTGCTGTCAACAACATTGGGCTGACACCTTTTTCATAGCGAGAACCTCTGTTATTATGTGGTACACACGTTTTACAGATGAGATGCCCAAAATACTGGCAATGTCATTTGTCGATCACCCATCACCAGATCATGCACACTGTCAACAACTCCTGGACTGATGGACATTGCAGGTCTTGCATAGGGTCATATTTCAGAATCTCCCTCCTTATTCTGCTGCCAACTTCTTAACCATGGAATAGGAAGGGACATCTTCCCCCAATGTTGTAACCGTATATCCGCATGAATTACCTTTGGCATTATTCCTTTTTTCCCCCAAATATTGGATGACTATACGGTGACTGGTTTTGTCCATCTTTTCTCATTCACACAACTTTGTTGACTCAGGACCTAAATAAAGAAAGAAAAAAAAAGATGTTATTGAAACTGCGTGGAACTTGCGTGGATTACTATATAAAATATCATGCATTAAGTAGATGATTTTCATCAACCGGTGAAATACCACCACTTTGCTTATTGGAGGCTTGAAGTGGTGAAACCCATGTTTAGTCTCTAGAGCAAAGTTTCCGGCATCCCCCTTCCCCCATACTTCTCCTTCAACCCATACTATGGGTTGAAGGCACGGTACTATGTACTATAGGTTTTGATACCTTTCGTGTTTGGGGTTTTCATAAAAAAAAAAAAAAAAAAAAAAGAAATTTTCAACATTTTACCGTTATCCGTTCATACTCTGTCCAAGAACTTTCAAACATCCCTCGTACTTTGGTGAAAATTATCGAAATGTAAGCGTATTGAGTTTTCGAGGATTTTTATTTGTTTAAAGTCTTATTTTATTTATAACTGTTAATTTAAAAAAAAAATAGTATTTAAGATAATAAAAAAATACATTTAATCCCATCTCAACGTACATTTACCCTTATTTCATCGTCCCTTTATATACTAAGTATTTATAATTCCTGTCGTTGTAATCTATAAATATTTCATATTTATAGATTGACGTACTACCCTCGTGGGTAGCACAGGTGGTAGAATCGCCGCCCACCCCACATCGGGTGGAAAAGATCTGAGTTTGAATCCTGTCGATGACGTGAGGAATTTTTATGGACTTTTTCACAAAGTGGCTGAGTTAGTCGGTCTCAGGCGAGGGTAGCATGGTTATTTCTCCCAGAAACTCTTGTTTTTCGTCCAGCAAACAGAAAACCGACCACAGAACACATGTAATTTGCAGACAGTATACACGGACCAATATAGTCTTAGTCGCTGATGCTCCTAAAACCCTACCACTACATACTGGCTTATTTCATATGAATCTGAATTTATAAAAGGCCTTTCATAAGCTATGTAGGTGTCGTTAGGTTGGTTAATACTAGTTCATTTTCTTCGAAAGGATAATCATATGATAACCAGAAAAGAGTTTCGGATTTAATCGAGGCAAATCTTGCACCTGAACCTGCTTATTCCTAGTGATTCTCTGTACCAGAAACCGATTTTTGGTTTTAGATAGCTCATGACTTGCCAAAATTCCATGCATCCAATATTTTTATAATTGACTTCTTTTATTTGGAACAATTTTTCAGTTAATGTAGGGATTTATTGTCTCGTGGACTAAATTCTGTAACCACAAGCAACTGGATGTATAGAGACAGTGTGACGTACGACATCTACCTACCAAAATAAAAATAAAACAAACTCGAGCTGGAACAGCGTAAATAAACATATACAATTCCATACATTTTATATTTCTCTAAGTTAAAGCTAAAGCTAAATTGGCACGCGTATAAAAAATAAGAACACCAGCTTGTTGCCATGGTGACAGATCCGAAGTCAAATGAAAATGGAAATGGCTTGCTCTGGCTGACATTTGAAACGGAAACAAATGATATTTCTCTTATTTCAGTCGTTAAAATTCTGGACTATACGAACATCGCTAAGAAAATACAGACTGCTGTAATTCATACATGAACAGCACTCCAGTATATTGTTTTCACATCATGGCAAGAAAAATGCCTTCCTATTATTCTTACTTGGTTTCATTGATCCGAAGTCTCTATTTTTCTACAATTTCTATTTGTCGCATGCGTTCACTGTGCCATGAGGCCATGAGGAGTAAATTTCTGGCATCTGACGGCTTAGTTTTGAAAAGGTTCAAAATATTTTTGGACTGTCTCTCATATACTCAATTATTGCATGAAGATTCACCACCAGATCCGTAAATTGTAGAGATTCACTGTACTTTCCGCATAAGTGAAAGGTAGTTTTATCAACATCAGCGCAACGAGATTTTATGTCACTGGCCGTCACGTTTCAGAGGTGCTAGAATTTGTACGATTTGGATTTAAATCGTTTATGAAATATTTTGTAGACAGTTGAATTCAGCATGATCAGTTGTTGCTGACCATACTCGTAAACCTCATCTGTCTGAGCTTTGGCAAATGACTTCATTTTCTCAAACAGTTTGTACCACTTGTGAATTGTGTTTACACACGGTGGTTCTTTTGATAAGCCAAAAATAAAATTTTCTTTGCACTGTTTCCAAGGTTTTATGCTTACGATATACCTTTAGAACCTATTCACAGAACGTAATTTTCAATGCCGGTCTAACAAACCGTCACCACCACTAATTTCAGAGACAATGATTATGAACTGATCACCACGGATCGCCTACTTTCCATAGAAAAATTCTAATCGCATTGTCATAAACATAGAGGACATCCCAGTCTCAAATGCCAACCGCAAAAGATATAGGCATGGTCTTTGGCAAAACTTTTGGCTTCAACTGATAAATCAGGATAGAAAACATTTTTCCGGATAGTAACTTAAAAATTTACAAAATACTACAATATCTATGCCCCAAATTCTGATACCCACTTAATAAGAAGTCTCAAGTGTAATTCATTCTCCTTGAAAAGGTTGGAAGGTTTCGATTGCAACCTTTCAGGAATCCATTTCCTAGAAAATTACCTGACTCGTGAAAAAAATTATAAGCAGAAACTTCCTGCTATGAGAGTTTAATAAAATAATTTATTTTATATGTAAGTGTGTATCTAGTTTAGAGTGTCCACTTTTTTCAAGTCCAGCTGGTTTTAAATTACATTGAACATTGTAATGGTCTCAGTAGTTAACCACCGCCTATACCACGAGTTTCTTTAACAAATAACATGTTTTTGACTAATTTTCTATTTTTCAGATGATATGGCAAATAAATGAGCCCAGCGAGAATCAGAGGTGTAAGTCATAATTCCTTAACTTTATTTTCTTTTACTTTGCCATAATTGATTGATTTTCTATAATAGAACGATTTTCGATAATTGAATGAATCATTCGAATGATATGAATATAATCCAACGATTTATTCGAATTATATGAATATAATCCAACGATTTATTGAAATGATATGAATATAATTGAAATAATTAACAATTTGCTATAATCGAATAATTTGGGAAAATCGAAACAATCCAATAATTTGGGAAAATCGAAATAATCCAATAATTTTCTATAACGGAAATAATCGATTATGACCTCTCGATTATTAGCAGTAGCATTAGTAGAGGCGTATGATGCAAGAAGGCAAACTTATATAGCATTAGTCAAAAAAAAACCCTTCCTGTTTCACCCATCTATTCACTCCAAACGTTTGTCTAGTTCAGCCTTGAATTTATTTAACTATCAGATGGAAGTTTGTTCCAGCAATCAATCCCCGGCGGCCAAAGGCAAATTTGCACACATCTATTCTACAACTGTCTTTCCTCAGTTTGAATCTATGTCCCCTCAGGTTTGTAATCTGACCAAGAGGAAGAATCTCATCAGCACTGAGCTTGCTCAAACCATTCAAGGCTTTATACACCTCAATCAGATCAAAATATAAATTCTGGATGCCCCTCATAGATTACCGAACGACCCCTCCCACGTGATCTTCAATAATCATATCAAACCACGTATGGGTTGGTAAGGTTTAACAATCATACCAGCCCATACCTGGTTTAAGGAACCGATATTATCATAATATTAAACGATTCTGCAGATTTGTTTCTTTTTACTACCAAAGTTAAATTTGCTTTCGTATAAAGGTTGCACTTGTTGCCATGGTGACAGATACGAAACTGATTGGAAATAGAAATGGATTTCACTGAGTGTAATTTGAAGCAGAGATAAACGACCTTTCTCTTATTTGAGTAAAATTCCGAATTGTACAAATATTGCAAAGTAAACACGAAGGAAAGATGTAACTCTGCATTTGTGCGATGCTGGTCTCAATGTATCTTATCTGAGGATATTTGTTCATGCATAACTGAACGTTTATTGAAATATGTTTGCGAGTTGTCTGTGTAAATACTGAATCCATCCACTCTGATACAGAAGTAAAATGCAAAAGATATTTTCTCCTAAGAGAATACCTGTTCAAAAATAAAGTATTCAAACATTTCTCTCTTTCTAGCATTATTTATTTATTTTATTTTTGGACCAGGTTATGGCACATTGACTGTAGCTTTCGTTACTAGAATCACTGACATTAAACCCGCGATATAAAGTGAAAGAAAATGTAAAAATTATTATATATTTTTATTTTATTTATTTATTATTACTTTCAATTTTGAGTCTGTAGCAAACTCAATCTAGAAAACACGTTCGTTTATCGATCCATCACCGTGTGTGCGCGTTCTTTATAAAATTTTGAAAGTAACTCATAAATATTATATTTGACAAAATAAAATATGCAGATATAGAAATTCTCTAAATTATATTTAGCTTTTTCTGAAAAGTAGAATCTTAGAAAATAAGTAAAATGCATCTTAAAGAAATGGAATGGAATTATTTATGACTGTCTTAGACAAGGGTTTCGAAATGGATTCCGATAAGTTGTTTATGCTGTCTTCCTCTTAAATAGAACCAATATATCAAAATGCAGACCCGTTAGTTTTCGTCTCCTAAATATTATTTTTTTAGTTAGTTTTCGTCTCCTAAATATTGCTGATTATTATGGTAACTGTTTTAAATTAAAATATAAATAATACTTGTATTTTAGTCATCTGTTTATAAATGTATAATAATACGTATAAATATATAAATAGTAAAAGAATAAAAGATTGTAATTTTTGGGATTGTAATTTCTAAAAAGTAGAAGGGACAAATGAAGAAAGGTTAGTTCTGTGACTTTGGAGCTGGACAATGAATGGATGTTTGACTAGTTGAGGACGTCGTGTTCCGACTTCTTTGGAAGAGAGCGATGGAATTACAGATGCTAATTCAGAAGACTACTGCCCAAGGAAATATCCATGGAAAAGATACGCAGCAGAAATTGAACGTTGTGTAATAGAGAGTGGAGACAGTTTCTAAGAGTGGTCTAAGCGAGTTTCTAAGAGTAGGACCCAATTTTAGAAAGATTGAAATAATTAATTTTTGTTGTTGTTGTTATTGTTGCATTAGATAATAATCTGGAGATCGGTATTTAAGGAATTGGTGGTGGATATTCAAGAAGTTGAAGCGGCTTGTGCTGGACATGGTTTCTCAAACTGTAAGGTGGAATGTAGGGTGCTGTCATCATCAGAACTACATGGAATAATATCATGATAGTTAATATTTTTCCAGGCGAATAATTGTGACTAAATTCATAAAGCCTAAGATTAACTAAATCCAGCAGAAAACATCTCGCCATACGTATAAAAAAAAACAGGGAAACTTTTTATTATTGGATCTTCTCGCTCACCTTTATTTTTCATTTTGATACGAAAAACAAACTGTCTCCATGCGCGTTATAAAATTTTAAAAGTAACTTATAAATATTGCATTTGGCAAATAATAAAATATGCAGATACAACGATTCTCCCAAATTGCATTTACTTTTCATCTGTCAAGCTGTACGGACAAAAAAACACACCGTTACCACAGCAACAGATATTACTTCTGAATAAACCAGGTGGCGCGTAAGTCAAAACCAACTAAATTGCTACTTCGAAATCGCATCCATTTATTTTTTTTCATTTAACTTCCTAAGTTGCCAACTATTAACGCTATTAATATTAATCTGCTCAGGATAATTTCCCCCAAAACTTTATGCAGCTCATTACTGTCATACTTGTGTCTGATTTCTTTTTTGTGCACTTTTGCTGACATCTGAAACTCGAGTTTGTCCCCAGTTCTTCAATTTGACAAATGGCGTCGTTGTTTCTTGCCAAGAAACCAACACAAAAGATCGGTCTGTTGTCTGATTCGCAGTCACAAGGGCTCTCTGCAATATTTCCGGTTTAATAAGTTTCTATGAAAAGAAAAACATCACTCCCTTAAGGAAAGCAGGGTTATCCTCTTCGTGGTGGATCGAAAAAATAAGTTAAAAATCTGTTTTCAGAATTTGTGATAGTGGAAGCCGAAAAATGTCGTAACTGAAGAGAGTTCCATTTATCAGGGACGTACTCGGTGGATGATGATACTGTTCGTGACAGAACTCTAGGATTCAGAAACAGTAGTGATGACCAAGCCTGTCTCGTTCGATGGCGATCGTTCCATTTTGGTTGGGGGAGTTATCAATATAATGCAATACTAAAGATGAATATGGCAAAAACAAAAGTAATGATGAACAAGTACGCAACAGAAAGGGATATAATCATTGAAGGAACAGTAATTGAAAAGGTAGATTCATATACGTATTTGGGACAAGGTCATTAGCTGTAATCATGTAAAATGGCTGGAAGTCAAGAGAAGAATAAATTTCGGATGGATAGCATTCAGGAAATATAGTCACATACTGAGGAACAATATCCTAATTTGTCTGAAACGTAAAATAATGAACTAATATGTACTAGCCACCATGACTTATGGAAGTGAAACTTGGGCACTGACCAGAATGGAAGAGAAGCTGAAAACTACACAGCGAAGAATGGAACGAATTATATTGGGAATCAGACTGCTAGATAAGAAGAGAAACACATGGATTAGGCAGCAAACTCAAGTAAAGGACATTCTTATCAAAACTAAAGAACTGAAATGGTCTTGGACACACAGCTCGAAGACATGATGACAGATGGACTAAGAAAATAACAGAATGGTACCCAAGAAACCTGGAAGACAACAATGGAGATGGACAGATGAAATTCACGAGTTCGTGGGCCGTAAATGGATGGCCATTGCACGAAACGGAAGGAACTGGAAAGTTGCTGGAGAGGCCTTCATCCTGCAGTGGATTGAAGATAGCTGGTGATGATGATCAATATAATATGGATATGTTTTCATGCAATACTTCCATCATTGTATTATTATCGTCAGTTATTATCATTTAGAAATTGCACGATCTCAGTATAAAATTTGCATAAAAGCTTCATAGTGTTGTGTTTACAGCGTCATGTCTTAAAAAAAAAAAGTCTTCCACTTCAATGACTTGTTGAATTCGATTCACTGCGCAGAATCGTTACCCAAGTGAGGTGGGACTTCTTCGGAATAAGTTACAATGTCGAATCTTCTTTGTATAATTTTTTTTATTTACTATTATGGGTACTTTTCTTTGCAACGGAGCATTGCAGTATCCGCATTTTTTCCATGTCTTTATCATAAGAAATCGAACAAAAAGAAAGAATAGAGCTGGAAGAAAAGAGGGCAAGATTTTATTTTAACAAGCTAGCTGATTACGTTACAGACATGCGTACTAGCGTATAGAGACCAGTAAGCGCTGTTCATCTATTGTTACATCTTTCGTATTCTCCTAACAAGCATGTAAATGGATTTTTCATCATATGAGCAAGAAAATTGCAGAAATTCTAGTTATTAGTTTACTATTATTATTAGTACGCTTACTTATTAATTTTATACACCAATAATATAAAAGTTAGTTTACGTTAAGTTGGGATAGGTTACCTAAAATTTGTTAATAATTAAAAACGTTTTGGTGGTTTCGAAAACATATGCGCCCTTTGTTATATTAGCAAATAGACAGCCTTATTACGTCATAGTTGTCACGTTGCTAAGCAACTAGACACCATCACGTATGTCATTTGATCTGTTTTTCCTGTGTTTCTGTTCGCCAATTTTGCTTCATTGATGATGCATTAATAATAAAAAATATATATATTTTTTTATTTCTTTCTGAGGCCATTTGGCAATTAATGATGGGTGTCGAATTACCACAAGGTGAAAATGTAATTTTTCATTAGATTATAACTGTCAAACTTCTTCTGTCAGTTGCTGCCATTCTGTATTTGGTATGCAGTAGTGGACACCTTAAAATCGAATTACAGAACGTGAGGTTTGGGGGGAGGGAAGGGGGGGAGAAGAGAACACAATGAGACCATTAAAGTGAAAGTGAATAATTCACCGTAGGCAAACTGGCTGATCCAATCTCGGTATTGCACTGGTGAGTCTTCTCAGAGCTACTTTGCAAAAGATGTTTTTTTGGGAGTAGCAACGGTTTGATAATCGAACCCAATAGTTGTGAATTTTTTATTGTGAGAAAAAAACAGCTCACACAACGACGGTCATAAGATGCGGGACCGAAACAACATAGACACGCGACCAGCGTTTATTGGGCATCCATTTTTATTATTTCTATGAAAGGCTAGCAATAAAGGACGTTTGTTATCAAATGAGATTTTTAGCGATCGGTACACCCTCTGGTAGATATAAAGGAAAATAACTACGTAGTAACTGGAATAAAAAACAAATAAACAGATAAATAAGACAAAACAAAAAACAACATAAATAAAAACAAAACACAAAATAGATAACTAAAACGAAACACAAAATAGATAAATAAAACAAAACAAAAATAAATAAATAAAACAAAAAAAAAACAAAATCAGACAAACAAAACAACATTAATAAAAACCAAAGCCAAATTGACAAATAAAACAAAACAAACAAAATAGACAAATAAGACAAAGCAAGTAAATAAACAAAGCAAATAAATTAACAAACAAACAAAACAAATGCATAAACAAACAGACAAACAAATAAAGAAACAGGAAAACAAGATGTAATAAGCAAACAAACAAATCAAAATAAAATAAATAAACAATAAAGTAGATAAATAAAATGAAATAAACAAAATAAACAATCAGACAAACAAAAAAACATTAATAAACCAAAGCTAAATTGATAAACAAAACAAAACAAAAAATAGATAAATAAAACAAAACACAAAATAGATAAATAAAACAAAATAAAGCAATAAATAAAACAAAACAAAAATAGATATATAAAACAAAAAAATTTTAAAAATCAGATAAACAAAACAACGTTAATAAAAACAAAATCAAAATTGATAAACAAAACAAACCAAAAAAAATAGATAAATAAGACAAAACAAAACAAACAAAATAGATAAATTGTATCTATTTTGTTTCCCTTATATTTCTAGTAGATATAAAAGAAAATAACTATGTAGTAACTGGAATAAAAAACAAATAAATAGATAAGAGAAAACAAACAAACAAACAAACACAACAACATAAATATAAACAAAACCAAATAAGTAAATAAAACAAAACAAAAAATAGATAAATAAAACAAAACACAAAATAGATAAGAGAAAACAAAATAGATAAATAAGACAAACAAAATAAAATAAACAATAAAGTGAAACAAAACAAGATAAATAAACGGATAAACAAAACAACATAAATAATAAACAAAACAAAATAGATAAATAAAACAAAACAAAATAGATAAATAAAACAAAACAAAAAATAGATAAATAAGATAAAACAAAACCAAATAGATAAATAAAACCAAAAAAATTGATAAATAACATAAAACAAAACAAACAAACAAACAAAGCAGATAAATAAGACAAACAGAATGAATTAACAATAAAAATATATCAACAAACAAATAAATAAACAGATACAAACAGATATAAACAGATACAACAGATAAAGACAGAAACAGGCAAACAAGACATAATAAACACACAAAATAAAGTAAAAAAAGTAAAGAATAAAGTATATAAATAAAACAAACCAAATAGAAGAAATAAATGAATAAAACGAAATAAATAAATAATTACAAGAAAGAGAGAAATTCAATGAAAAATTTTCGCATATATGACATTTATAAGTCATTTTCATACCATCTCGAATATTCTACACGTCCTGTATACAGTATTTGATGTTGTATGATTTAAAATAAGCAACTATAAATTATTGAAGCCATACTCATCTTTGCAGGCATGCAGCAGTCTGTATTGAAAAAAAAAAAAAAAAATCAATACAGACTGCTCCACAAATAATCAAAGGAAAATATTCTTTGATATATTCCTTTGATTATTTTTGATAAAAGGAAAATATACAGAATGTGCACGAAAAAGTTAAGAATATTGCGAGTAGTTGTGGTAATGCAGTCCCAGTTCGAAATTACCGACTTGTGTTGACTAGCGAACGTACTATGTTCTGGACTTGAGTCAGACACTGATGGCCTACTACCAATTTAGTGATTTTGTCGCTGGATTGTTTTGCGCCAAGAATGGCGAAGGGTACTTGCGGATGGTTCAAGTTGTCTCGAGTGCTATTTTTTCACAATCGGAAAAAAGTTGAAGCAGGATCGGGCCATTCTACATTTAGCACTAACAGCTCGTGGAATGGAGAATCATTGAAATGGACCGATTGAATGATCTGCTAGGAAATCAGATCCAAAGTCTTATGATGTTGGATCTGAATTCATCATATTTACAAATTGCAGATTTACTCCTATAGAAAGTCACAATCAGGTCTCAAGCCCAAATCGAGCAAGTCACAGGTTCTCCAAAGCATAGAAATTCCAATACATCCGAGCAGTTCCTTCTTGAAACACCAATATCAGCAGATCCATCTCGAAGCATCAAATGCGTCAGAGACACCATTAATGGCAAAATGAGCCATACGTAGGAGCATAATATGAGGAGATGTGCCAGATTACTCCCAATAAGTCCACAACAATCCATTGTCCCTGAATCCTTGGATCTTCTTTGCATTCTAACGTGGAAATGTGCAACTAAAGCGGCCAAGCTGATCCAGCACCATGAACCAAGCCAGCCAGATTCCCTACATAACCCAGCACCATGAACCACATAGAGACATCAGATGACTTGGCACCATAAGCAAATCAGCGCAGAGATTGCAGCATGAGCCAATTCGACACAGAATCACTGCTCAAGGATACAAGGTGACTTGGTGGCTGGAACAGTTTCTGGACTTCGTTTTCCTGGATTCAGAATTTGCACCACTCACCATATGGGAGAGAGCAATATCGTGCTGGAACATTGATTCAGGACCCAGTTACAAAGAATTATCTAAGTGCAGGAACTGTGGACTTTTTTAAAATATCAGTGTGCAACCCAGCAAGGGTTTTGGTATTACAGCAACATATGAATCCGAACCATATTTGGAGTGGGGGCGATTCAATACTTTGGTAAGTATCAAGTAGGTGAGCAAAATAATGGAAATATCCAATACCACTAATATGGTATTGGGCCATTCTGCATTTAAAACAGCTTGTGTTCTACGGGCAATACATTTAAACAAATTTTGAACTGCCTCAAGAGGAATATTGGATCATTCTTCATGGAGGAACGTTTTAAGCTCCTTGAGTGATGAAAATGGAGGAAATCTGCTTCTCACTCTCCTCTCCAAATATGTCCACAGTATAATCTTTAAGTCTGATGATTGTGCAGGCCACGAAAGATGCTTAGCTTTACTTTCATGCTCCTCAAACCAAGATTGTACACATATGTCTGTGCATTGGAGCATTATTATCTACAAACATGGCATTGTTTGTGAGAAACAATGTTTGCACCATGGGATGAACCTGGTCACTCAGATTATCAAGGTGATATGTGGCAGTAATTCGTCCGTTCAAGGTGATGAGAATATCAAGATATTGCTGCCCAAACCATTGCTGATCCTCCTCCATTTGTCCACCTCTGTATGTCCACAGTAGGAGTAACTTTGCACATGGTGCACCTAGAAGAGATTATCCTTGTCAAGAGTCTCACAAATATTTTACACTTAGCAAGTAATATTAGCGTCTCCCTCACATTAATAATCTGTACACTGCATCCACAAAATATTAGAATACCACATAATACTAGAACTTTAAACTAGATTTTGATTTTAAAAAAATTTCTCTATAGCTGACCACGTACCACCCCATTTTTTTCTTTCTATTATTTGTTTTCTTACGTCCATTCTTACAGCCATCGGTGCTCTAGATTTCTTCTACTCTTGAAGGCCACGCGTGTCTGTGTTGCCGTTTATAAAACTAAGATAAGAAGAAGGCAGCGGGTTGTGAAGATTTCAAAGTTTGCTCAATTCGATCGGGTATCCTGACCTGCCAGAACGCGGACTGTTTCTTTAATGATGTGTTTGCTTCGGTTCGTTAGTCGTGCAACAAAACTCCATTCCTACACGCTTATCATTCCTCTTTTGATTTTTAATCCGAACGCTTTATCTACATCAATACCGTTGCCGAGACTACCCCCATTAAAGCGACACGCCGATATCGACTTCAATAAAAAAATCAAAACTTGTGATGTAATTTTGTGAAGAGAAGTTGGCTGAGAAATTCGAGTGTTCTCTAGAAAAAGCAGACGACAATGTACGGATCAAGAAAATACAAAGAAAACATCACGGGGCGAGTCACAAGATTCCACCTGAAAAATTTTCCGAAGTTTCCAATTCCATCTTGAATTTTAAGACGATTGTTGAAAAGCACCACCTGTCGGGGAAAAAAAAAGTTCTACGCGCGTCATTAAAATATTGATTTATTTCGAATATATTTGCACGATGTTATTGTCAGCACTGTTGACAATCGCACCAGTAATATGTTTCACTTATGATTTTAAATATAATCGCATTTGTGTTGCCATGGTTCGAGTACACGTGACCGCTAAATACGGTTTATGATTATATTATTGTCAAAATGGCTAACTGTGAACTCTTTTGACTTATGTGGTGGTGTAGGAGTACAAATAATATATTTTTATACTCAGGGTGTTTTTAAATTGGCCTGAATAAATGTAGACACATATTCTACAGCCAAAAATAAAGTTCATATAATGGTATGTCCCAAAAGTTTATTTTCGAAATAATAAACATTAAATTACAAAAAAATAGAAAGAAGTTGAAATAAACTTCTAAAAAGAAAACATCGAAAGCAGCTATTCAAAATGCAGATACGCCAAAAAGAAGCAATTGAATTCTTATGAACCTCCTCGGTCTCCATACTTGACCAAAGTATTCCAAATATGGTTTTACAATTGCCTTATATAGTGGGATTATGGTCTCCCTATCTCTACAGGATAGCATTCGATAAATCATTGATAGGACATTGTGGACTTTCCTGGCTGCCTGTTTGCACTGTTCAGAAAACTTCATATCTGCCCGTATTGTAATTCCCAGATCTCTTTCCTCCTCCACTATTTTCAATTCAACTCCACCAAGTGTATCATTTATTTGTGGGTTACTGTTCTCCAAGTGTAAGACCTTGCATTTAGCAGCATTAAAACATAGCTGCCACTTATCTGACCATCTTTGAAATCTGTTCAAGTCATTCTGAAGGAGCGCTGCCCGACACTGATCATTAACAACTCTGCCAATCTTTACGTCATCTGCCAATTTTGACATCACACCTTCCATCCCTTCTTCGATGTCATTCATAAAAACGAGAAGTGGTCCAAGGACCGATCCTTGAGGGACCTCACTCCTGACGTTGCACCAATGTGAAGAATATCATTAATCACAACCCTCTGCCTTTGCCTTCTGCCCTGCGGCCACCCAGCGAGCCATATTAGAATCTTACCAGTAATCCCATCCCAACTTGTTTAAGCTTATACAGCAACCTCACATGAGGGACCGAGTCAGATGCTTTGTTAAAACCCTAATAAACTGTGTCGAAATTGTTCCTTAAATCCAGCTCATGAGTAAGTGTGTCAAAATTGCCTGCTAAGTTAGTTAAGCGTGACTCACCCTTAACAAAACCATGTTGTGTGTGTGTCCTTCAGAATGCCATATCTATCAAAATGTCCCTGGATTGCACTTTTAATCATTGCCTCTAAGATTTTTAAGAGTTACCGGTCTGTAGTTAGCAACTTCACTTTTAGAAGCGCTTTTGTGTGTTGGCAATACATTGGACCATCTTAAATAAAATAAATAAATTTTCTGTTTACACTCCGGGACGACCAAACGGTCAGAGGAGTTCACAAGATGGACAGAATACAAGAAACAGCACCGTATTCACGGGCTTGAACCCCGGTCACTCAAGGCACGTGTACTTATGCACCCGCGCGCCTCACCACTAGGCTGCGGCAGCCTTTTTCATAAAAGATCATTCTGGAATTCAAGAAAAGAATACTCATTGCTGTGCCTGCCAGGTTTCGAACCTGGGACCTTCCGCGTGTAAAGCGGATGTGATAACCACTACACCACAAGCACTTCAATCCAAAGGAATCTCCACTGAGTCCATAATATTGAATTAACAAAGAGTGTACTGTAAAAAACAGGGCAATTGTCGTGGAACCTGAATTCAAGTAATAGAGACACTGCAGGTGCATACTGGTTACTCACAATTGACTAACTGGCATGGTTCATGTAGTAGAACGATATAGGCTAGTTATTAAATATTATATCAATAAATGCTTCTTTGAAATATGCAGTTGTATATATATATCCAAAGAAATCCAGAGAAGAAAAAATTAGTCAAACAACACTTGTCATGATGAACCGAAGACGACAGATGAAGAGCAAAATAAACAACGACAAGGACAAAATTGAGTATACCGAGTTATTCAAAGCCATTAGAAAGAGACTCAGAGAGGACATAAGAGGATTTAACACAAGAAAAGTAGAACAACCATTAAGAGAAAACAAAAGACTTAAAGCAGCAGCCATGAGCAGAAATACAGAAAAACAAATGATACTGAATCCGAAGAATAGTAATAGTGTAGTTATAAATAGCAGGAAGGCATAATTCAAATAGCAGAAGACTACTATAAAGTATTATACAAGGAACAAGGGAATGATGCTAGTAGTGGGGAAGCTGGATCGCAAATTAGCAACACAAACAATATACCCGATATCCTTCCTGATTAGGTAGAACGTGCATTGAAGAAAATGAAGAATCAGAAAGCCCCAAGGGAAGATGAAGTTACTGTAGAGTTGTTAAAATTGCGAGGAAGAGACACGACATAGAAACTAGCAAGGCTCTTCACAAAGTGCATTAGAAAAGGTGTAACGCCTAAAGAGTGGAATAATGCAATTACAGTTTTGCTGCATAAGAAAGGAGATAAATCAGAAATTGGAAATTATAGACCAATTAGCTGGTTATCCCACATCTACAAGTTGTTCACAAGGGTCATTACTAACAGATTAGAAAGAATACTTGATGAGAATCAACCAAAAGAGCAAGATGGCTTTAGGACAGGATTCTCAACTATGGATCACCTTCACGTAATATCACAGCTAATGGAGAAAGCGAATGAATATAAAACGCCATTATGCCTGGCATTTTTGGATTATGAAAAGGCATTTGACTCCATACAGCATAAGGCAATGTTTCGAGCACTGGAAAGACAAGGCATAGATACCCCACATATTATAATTTTGAAGAAAATACACTGGTGTTCAAAGAAAGTGTATTACCCCTTAAAATTGTAATTGTTGTCCGAATAATGTAAGTATATGGCACTATTTCTTACAGATTGCATCAGATAAGATGACGTAATATTGCATCAGCCGTTACTTTCAGCTTTATAAGCACGCTCTGAAGAGTTGCAGTCATTCCTTGTTTGTGTCAGGATGGCGAGTTACGTGCAGTTGGCGCCACGAAGAAAGAGTGCTGTTGTTGCTTTACGTGAGGAAGGATGTTCTTCCCATCATATTGCTTATAGAGTGTCTTGTACTCAGTCGACAGTGAGTAAATTATTTCCCAAATTCAAGAATACTGGTTCTGCTGATGATATGGGGGTGCATTTCGTGTCACCTGCAGTTTATAAAAGGTTCCGTAAATGCCAATGGATACCTAGCTATATTGGAAGGCAAATTGCTGCCAACCATTAAAGAACGGAAGAATGGCCCTCACCAAAAGAATGGAAGAGAAGCTGAGAACTACACAGCGAAGAATGAATGAATTATATTGCGAATCAGATTGTTGGATAAGATAAACACGCGAATTAGGCAGCAAACACAAATAAAGGACATTCTTCACTTGGTCACGTGGTTTGCTTGGAGTGAACTGTACCAGTTGAGTATCCAAACAGAGTTATATTAAAATAGGGAAAAAAAATCGATAATAAAACAAATGTTTCTGGTTGAAGTATAAAGGGTGATTACACAGCACGCGCTACCTCTCGGTTAAATTCCCGATAACCAAATATTTGCTAATTAATTCCGCCCGTGTGGTACACATTTAAAAATGATTTCTTATAAAAATTAAATGAAACCCAACTAACCCCTGGGCCATCTTCAATTCTTTGCAGAAATTAATTAACGAAATCATTTGATTCGTATAATTAAAAGTGTTTATTGGTAGTTGAATAGAGCACATTCCAAGTTAGTGAGAGGGGGGATGAAAAATCTCTACAGAGGATTGTACGTCGAGTTTAAAATACATTTTCAAGTACGTTGACGAGGATAATGGCATTTCAGAGTTCGAGGATAAGATCTTCTGCACTTATTTATATGTTTCTGATAAGGATTATAGTTAATCCCGAGCAGCTGAGGACATTATCTTTCGTCCAATGTAAAATACGGCCCCGCTAAAATTTAAAGGAGGTAATAACTGGATGAGGGATGTTATTACCCCACCCGATATACTTTTATATGCCGTCGATGTGATTCATTGAATTGGTTGCAGCGGCGGGGATGTCAAGCGCAAGGTCCGTATTATTGACAAATGACCCCTTTAAAAATGGCCCTCCCAGAGCATTCCCGACTTGGGAAATGACCCATCTTTTACCGTAACGACTCTTCTTCGGTCGCTTAACCGTAACGGCGTGTGCTGATTGGTTTGCGTAGATGCCGTTAATCGTCTGGATGGATAATAACACTTAAGGGAAGACCCGCATTTTCATAGGGGGAGGTCCACTCAACCAATGTGATTACATCAGTTGGTAATTAGTTGTCGGGGGCTTTTGGTATTCATTCATAGAAAAAAAAACATTCTTAGTTTTCTTATTAATCCGATAGTAATGACAAAATCACTGGCGTGATTTTGACAAGATAGTAGCAGTGATAAAATCACAGCCCATGATTTTGTCAGTGCGGCATACCCGGTCTGTATTGGCATTTTCAACCTGACTGGAGTTCACTATGTCGAAGATTGGTTATTTGATCTGCAAATAGAAGCGGATTGGTGCTTAAACTGTTATGAAAAAACCCACACACCTCGAAAGATGACAGGAATCCTTAAAAAGAATCGTCCTTTCGGAAGTTAGTTCGACGTTGTCGCAGCACGCAAACCCTCAGTGAGACTATTGGAATACATGAGCACCAGTAGAGTGTGCAGGACGCTGCATGATATGGGTAACCAAGGTCGTGCACTGTCCACAAGCCAATAATCACGTCGACTAGTGCCAGACGCTGCAGCTTGGTTTTAGGCCTCCATTTTTAAATTGTAGACCAATGAAAAACTGTGCTTTGAAGTTAGCAGCCCTTCTATCTCGTTTATTGTCATTAAACTTTAATTTATTCAATGTGACGTCATTCATTAACAGAAAATCTATTCATATGTTTGTCACGACGGTCACCAATTCAGCTGACCTCTACCATCTTCTTTTACACTAAGAACAGATGAAGAAGGTGTGCTAATAATATAAATTCGATAACAAATATACTAAGAAAGGAAGTAGAAGTATAAAAATAAAATAAATTTCAATTTCAATTTTTAAGGAAATTCATCGCAAAATGGAAGCGGTTTAACTCTGGACTGTGGTGTTTGAAACGCGCAAATAAACAAACACTTCACTGCGCATGTCAGAAGTGGAGATATCCTCAATGAACACGACATTTTTTGATGGATTTTGGAAGTCGTAAATTCTTATGCGAGATATCGATTTTGTTTGGTGCTTAATGTGCCAAGAGGTAGCAAATGACCAGCGATAAGAATAAAATGTGCTGCTGTTAAATATCATATTCTCGCTTATACCCTCAAAGGTTCACATAAAACTACTGAAAGAAACTAATAAACACGTCCACAATGCATAAAGCTGTCAACAACAAAGTTAAAGGGCCGCCATTTAAATTTGTGAGCCCTGTTACGATCTTTTGGAACAATTAAGAGTTTGTTGAAATAAGAAAATCGCTCGGAATAGTGAATGAGACGTAAATGACCAAAGGGCTATCAGTTTATTTAAATTTTAAAGCGAAAAAGACAAGTTTATACACGTTACAACATGTTACAACTTGTTTTTTTACTATTACATATTACGTGACTAGTTTTTGTGGACTGCTGCCATCTTCAGAACATATAGACGAATTATCAGAGATTTTAAAAAATAAATAAACTTTAGATCTTATTCGAATTTAGTCATTAATGTACAAGATTATAAAAGCAAAATTTCCTGACATACACTGACTGCCAAAAAAATTAGAAATCCTTATTCAATATCTACAAGGACAACCTTTTGCCCAAATTACAACTGTACACATCGTAGCATGGATTCCACTATGTGCTTGAGGGAGTCCAGCTTCAGATTTGACCATTCTTCCATCATAATACTTGTCCGCTGCTATATTGTGGTCAGTAGACAACTGAGAAGACGGACTGCCCTTTCCACCACATCCCAGGCGGACAGGACAGATGTTGGCAATCCGAGTAAAAACGAAGCACTGTAGGGTGAAGCTGATCCAATAGACAGAAAGACATTCACTGGAGGTAATAGAACCTTCTAACGATCTTTTAAGAAGCCCCAGAAGAGCGATTAGTACTTATCTGACATCAAGGAACTTTGATCTTACCACATGACAACTTACATTTGGATACCACACTTTAATTATCTGTTAACGCCAACTGCAAAGGTTTTTAATTTTTTGGTCAGTGAGGAAACATCTAACAGATGTTTCCTCACTCACCGTCAGTGAGGAAACATCTAACAGATGTTTCCTCACTGACGAAACATCAATGAGGAAACATCTAACAGATGTTTCCTTTTGTGACAAATTCTCATAATATTTTGGGTCTCTCTAGAGATTACTAATTTTTTGGCTAGCGAGTGTTGATCTAAGAGTTGTTTCCTTACTTGTGTGAAAACTTTCTAATTTTTTTCGTCAGTGAGTGTAAATCCAAGAGATGGTTCCTTACGTACAAATTCATGCAATGGTCTCTCTAGGGGATTTCTAATATTTTGGCCAGCGAGTGTAGATCTAAGAGTTCCTTGCGTGACAAATTGTTGTAATATTTCGGATCTTACTAGAGATGCGAAAACCAAATGAAGATAAAACTCTACCCCGAATTCGACACCCCACAGTGCTTTCATATTGTCCCAGCATTCCAAGCCTAATTCCTTCTAATCTCAGTATGATTCACGTTAATGTCCCTTTTGTCTCGCTTCCTGACGTCTTTTAATACTTTGTTCGCATTTCTGCGCATTCACTCGAATAATCAAGTCATTATCTTCGCTTGGCACTGCATAATAACTGTTGCCTTCCACTCTTTAATATGTTAATGTGCCAAACGAGTTTTTGTGCACTTTGATTAAAGTTTATCATCAGATAAGAAAATAATCGTTATCGTATCATTAACCGGAAGTGCTTCTCCTCTCTCTCTCCTTCCCTCCCTCTGTTGATACGTTTGGCTATTTCAGTGATTATTCTACCCTGCCTCCGAAATCTACAAGCTCACGTGCAACTATTTAATGACGTTTGGTGTCCGCGCGCGCTCCTGTTGTCGGTTTCTGAATTCTTCTCTCGGCGCGCGACATATACTCGTCTGCTGCTAACAATTAGATGGAATTTCGCGTACTGATGTCGGTTTCATCTGGCGCGCACGTGTGTACTTTTGCGTGTTTTGTAGCGTTGCAATACACAACTTCCATTTCCGGCCTTTATCGTAATTACAGCTGATACCAAACGACGTTACAGTGGTATTTGCAGACGCCATTAACGTTGCGAAACATATATGAAACGAACGCTGATTAAATTTTCGCCCAGAGGGATTTATTTTGATTACTGTATCCTCTCGAGGTAATATGTGCACTGTGTGCAGACGATACTGCACACGTATCTGATGGCTGTTTCCGTATTGCATAACCTTTAACAATTTTGATTTTTCTTTTTTAAATTTAATTTTAAAAAGCGGTTTATATGGGAGTAGTGTTAGCTGGAGAAGACAAAAGATCGGTATCCTCGAAGAGCGTTAGATCCGTTTCAAGGTTCGGTAGTTTATCTGTTGTGGGAATTTCATTCCGAGATGGATAAACATTGATTAGTTTCTATCGACTGCGCAGTTTCAACAAGAATGTCAGCCATTGTTTGCATTTATTATTTCCATTCTGTTGGGATCTTGGAGAGCGAATAGGATTTCAGAAAAGTAAAAATCCGATTCTTTGCCAAGAAAAATAATCTTTGACGCTGTTTACTGAAGGCTGGAATTCAACCAAAGGAGAGAAAGAGGATTTACACCAGTCTGAACCCTGTCTGACTGACTTGTAGTGGAAAATGGAAAATATCAGCTCAACAAATCTCTCTAAAAGAATAGAGTATAAAATTTAATGAAAATGCATCCATTCCAAGTACAGTTATTACATGCGGACGGACTGACGGGCATGGTGTACACAGTAGGCATTTCACGCATATGAGGAAGGTCCCTAAAAACATCCACCGAAAGTTAAGTGGCATTGTAGCGGGTATACACTCCACTGATAACCTTGAGATGCAGTAGATGGTGGTATGTGGACACCCAGTCTGATACCCGGGTTACCGAGTAAATAAATGAATTATTATTACAGCAATAGCTTAAAATTATGGTTATTTGGAAAAACGTTGAAAGTGGCTTAACGGTCAACTGTCAATGCGTGGGTATGTGTACAGCTGAGTTAAATATTTTGGTCGGGCAGTATACATCTCAATATCGAAGTTCAAATGGCTCTAATTACTCTACTAGAGGAACACAAGTTTATGTTACAAGTGATTACTGATTCCTTTTGTTTTGAAAGCATTTAGAGTAAGAAATATGGCGGCTTTGTTCTCACAGACGTCACTAATTATTTAGCTTGGGCCTTCAGATTATATTCGCTAATCTGCAACGGGATATTGCGTCTAGATTTCGCTGGCTTTGTAGATGGGTTCTCCGCTGTTGGTGTAGATCACTTAATATTGCATGGTGCGGACTGCTAAGCCTAGTGATAATTATTAGAGTTTCCGCGCAACATTTCGGACATCAATGTAATAACCGCTCACAAGTGCGCTGATGCTGTTTCTGAGTTGCCCTAGAAACATAATAACCTGGGGAATGTCTCGACTTAATGTAACACACAGTTCGGTGTTTACCAATAACCGGATCACGAATAGAACGAAAATGGAACTGGCGATAGAGGGAAGATGCAAATTGTTTTAACAAGAGTGAATGTCCAATATCAATGCATTCTATGAGGTTAAGGTTGCGCAGGAGTCAATTCTCATCACAGATGTACTCTGGCAGAGATTAAAGATCGAGTTATTACGAATATGGGCGATTTAACGTTGAAATTGATCATATCTGAAAGTTACAGATCATTTTTCATTGTTAAAAGATACACAAAATTTTTAATTGTTGCAAGATCTGTCTCTATTCAAATATATATTGTTCATTGTTGGAGCCAATCTCATTTTTGTATTTTTACCAGAAAATTTTACCAAAAAAAAAAAAAAAAAAAAACTACAACCCCGATTATCAGAATCTCGTTAATCCGAATTCTCTTATCAAACGAAAATATGCAAATTATTTTTTTCATATTTAAAATATTTAAGCATCGGTTGAAGGAATTTTGAAACCATTTTTGATTACATAACTTCCTGTAGAGCTAAAATACGCGTTTATTTCTTTTGCGTATATTTTTCCCCCATTAATTTCACAATTTTGTTATTATTTCTTTTATTACTTTAAAGTGTTTAGGTTTACATTTTTAAAATTTTATCATTGCGTATAAAGCAGATGGCCTTCGGTTCGGTTCACTTCGGATTGCCGAGACTTTTTTAAAATTAAAAAAAAATTTTTTTTTTTAATTTTAAAAATTATTTCAAAAATTATTAAATATACATTTATTTTTATATTGATAATAAAAACTATAATGAAAATAAAATAGGTTAATTTATTTATTTCGCTGTTTTAAATAAGAAAAATATATAATTTTTCTTATTTAAAATTATATTTTTGATTTTGGAAGGTCCGATGGCTTTTTTCAGTTTCAACTGAAATTGCAGATTTTCATTGTTAAAAATAACGCAGCAGACGATTTTTCGTCATTGAGAATGAAAACAATCTTTCATCGTTAGAATCTAAAGTTTTATTGTTGAAAGCAACAATCATCTTTCTTAGATAAAATTATTGTTTAGAGTGGTAAAGGTTGTTTATTGTTGAAAACTATAATCATTGTTGGGAGTTGTAACGGTTGTTTATTGTTGAAAACTACAATCATTGTTCAGAGTTGTAACGGCTGTTTATTGTTGAAAATTACAATCATTGTTGAGAGTTGTAACAGTTGTTCATTGTTGAAAATTACAATCAAAATTAATATTGTTGAAAATTAGTCATTGTTTAGAGTTGTAACAGTTTATTGTTGAAAACTGCGATCATTGTTGCGAGTTGTAACTGTTGTTTATTGTTTAGAATTACAATAATTGTTGTTGTAATTTCAACAATAACGGCTGTTTATTGTTGAAAATTAAAATCATTGTTGAGAATTGTAACGGTTGTTTATTGTTGAAAACCACAGTCATTGTTGAGAGTTGTAACAGTTGTTTATTGTTGAAAATTACAATCAAACTTAATATTGTTGAAAACTACAATCATTGTTCAGAATTGTAACAGTTGTTTATTCTTGAAGCTTCAGTTTCGAAGTTGCAGTAAATGAAAGAAAGCTTGAATAGATGGAGTCGGTTGTATTGGAGACTCTACGGACGCCGAGCTATTCAACCAGGTACTTTAATAGCAACAAAGGGACGGATAAAAGTTTAAAAGAGGAAAAGCCTTAACACAAACGCAGTTTCTAACCCATCCAGACGAATAAAACGCAGAGGTAACGGCTATTTACCGAGTGTGGGAACAGAAGAGCTCCTAGTAATTAATCTTTGAATGGAAGAACTGCTCAACAATCCTCATGACCTACCGCAGAGAGGGGGAGAATAATTATTGTTATCACACTGACATGGCCAGAAGTTCCTTGACAAATGGACAAAGCGACGGCGATAATCGATCCCCTATTGACTATAGCTACGGCAAGAAGCGGGATCTCCGCCTTCGTGTTCCTCGTTGGAAGGAGTTGCCGGGAACGTTGGGGGATTCCACTTACGGAATCGGGAAAGAAGTTTAAACCTTGCAGACAGGAACGCGTGTATGGGAACGGTGGATAGGATTGGGGCGGGGGTAGGGGGGAGAAAGTTACGAAAGCCATTTGATTTATGATCCCTCATTTTTCTACGAAGTTCTGAGTATGAAAACTTGGTGAGCAACTTTACGTGAATTGGCGATTTTTTTTTTTTTTTTTTAATCAGTGTGGATTTTTGGATTTGACTTGAGAGGAATAACGTTCTTTTTAATTTATTGTTTCTTAGCTTTTTTCCCTCTAGTCTCTTTCATTGGTTACTTTCACGATATTCATAGTGTACCATAACTTTTTATTAGCGTAGTATATATTTCAAGTTGAATTAAAAAAAAAAAAAAAAAAAAAACAAGAGCGTTTGGTTGTCACATTCAGCGCGTGCAAACATCATGTGCTGAAATATACAACGATCTTTCATTGTTGAAAATCATAGGAAATTTTTCATTCTTGGTAGTTGTCTCAGTTTTTCATTCTTTTAAATTTTAACTGTTTCAATGTTTAAAGATAACAATTCTGATTTGTAAATTAACCACTTTTTTCATTTTGAAAATTATGCAGTTACTCTGTTAAAATTTGAAATTTTACGATTGCGCACAAGCTTTGCAACCCAGAATCTCTGCATTTAAATCTTCATATCCTAGTTCCCGGTGTATTAAAAGAAGACTCTCCAAACGCAACATTAGACTGATCGAATTCGTAAACATCTTGCTCCCTAGTTTTGGTGCGTTTCTCTCTCTCTCTCTTTCTCTCTTGGTCGGACTTTCTAAGATAGTCAGAGTCCCCTTAGGATAACTCGTACTTAAAATTCCACTTACCAAAGCAGAAAAGTTTAATTTTGCCAACTAAAATGCCACCTCAACACTTTATTTGCCGACTTGGCAAGGTGAGGTTGCGATGCTAATTTTGAACTCATCCGGCGTGTTCTGTATTTTAATTAAAACCCACGAGTGCGATTTGTAGCGGAGAGGAGTTCCAAGAAAACTGTGAGAATACGTGTGGGAATGTCAGCAGCATTGTACACAACGATAGTGATCCTATTTGCAGAGAGTTGTACGTCTTCTTGATTTTTCTTTCCGTAATGGCAACCCTTGCTTTGTAAAGCGGTTTTAATCTTTCCGAAAAGCTAAAACGTCCCAACCAAATTGTAAGCACGCTTAACGTTTAATTAAAATGAAATTAACGCCGCATTACAATAAAAATGTACATTTCAACATTTTTCATTGTTGCCAGACGTAGAAATGTTTATTGTTAAAAATTGTTGCGATTTTTAATCGTTGAAATCGACACGATCAACAATGATAATATCGGGTCATTGTTGAAATCGATCAAGAATGGCAATATCGGGTCATTGTTGAAATCGGCACGATCAAGAATGACAATATCGGGTCATTGTTGAAATCGATACGATCAAAAAGAGTAATATCGAGTCATTGTTGAAATCAACAAGATCAAAAAGAGTAATCGAGTCATTGTTGAAATCGACAAGATCAAAAAGAGTAATATCGAGTCATTGTTGAAATCGACAAGATCAAAAAGAGTAATATCGAGTCATTGTTGAAATCGACAAGATCAAAAAGAGTAATATCGAATCATTGTTGAAATCGACAAGATCAAAAAGAGTAATATCGAGTCATTGTTGAAATCGACACAATCAAAAAGAGTAATATCGAGTCATTGTTGAAATCGATACGATCAAAAATGATAATATCGGGGCATTGTTGAAATATACACGATCAAAAAGGGTATTAGCAGGTCTTTGTTGAAATCGACGCAATCAAAAAGAGTAATATCGAGTCATTGTTGAAATCGACACGATCAAAAAGGGTAATGTCGGGTCATTATTGAAATCTACGAGATCAAAAGTGATAATATCGGGTCATTGTTGAAATCAACACAGTGTAAAAAAACATTATGGAAATCCTAAAGTCTCCAAAATTCATTGTTGAAATCGAAATTATAAATAAATAATTTCTGTTTATACTCTGGGACGACCAAATGGTCAGAGGAGGTCACAAGATAGACAGAATACAAGGAACAGCGCCGTATTTAGCAGTCATGGGCTTGAGCCCCGGTCACTGAAGGCACGTGTACTTAGGCACCTGGGCGCTGACCACTCGGCTACGGTTATCAACTGACAATCTCCACTCATTGTTAAAACGAAAACAAATCTTAAGAGTTGGCACATTGCCAAGTTTAGAAAAATATTTCCCTATCGTTTGGTTACGCGTCGAAAATTTTTGAGTGGATTCTGTAAGCGTGTTTATAAAATGCGGTATAAAGATTCTTACGCTTTCTAAATGCGCAGTGAAAAGTAATTCTCTGGAGAAACGACCTACTTTATGTTAAAAATTTCTCAGACATCCGAAAGAGTGCGATAATCTTGTCGTATGTAAATATTAAGCGTTAATTGGAAAGTTTCCTGAGATATCCAGCTAAAGAAAGATATTTCTTAAACTTTAGAAAAGAAGATTATGAAGATCCCTGCGAATCTAAGCCTTCGGATATTGTTCCGCTAGTTTAACAAGCGATTTTGCTTGTGCAACAGAGGATTAAGGGAAGGCAGAATTTGATCGACACTTTCTATTGCCCTTACACCCGACACTTCTCTGCAGTGTGTGTGTGGGTGGGGGGAAGATTGTAAACCCCCTGCTGTCCGCAGCAGGTGCAGGTATGGACTACGCTTTTCTCTGTAAAGGATGGCATTTTCATTATCTGGTTGGAGTTTCTCGTCTGACGTTGTCTCCGCTTTAATCAACAATTGTTAAGGGAAGGATGAGCGTCACCCCCTACACTTCAGGGAGAATACCTCTTCATTATTGGAGTTTAGAAGGGTCCAGCAAGGTTTCATCTTACCTCCTCATCTTTCTAGCTCCTTTCCTAAGTTCTATTCTCTTTATATACACTGAATGGCCATTTTATTAGGTACACTAACCACTTTTTCATGAAATAGAACAATTCAGACCCAGAATGGGACAATGAAAGATAAAAATGATTTTGAACGTGGCATGGTAGTCAGCCCCGGTATTAGGATCTCGGAAATTGCACCACTGCTGGAGTTTCATGTATGATTGTTTCTGGTGTATCGACATTGGTCCATTGTCAAAAAAATCTCAATGACAAGAGTTGTGTAGGATTAAAGAGGATCTCTTCGCTATTAGGTGGTTGTACCTAATAAAGTGGCCACTCGGTGTATAGAGTGACTACCGTGTATTGGTTAAAAAGTATTAGGACACATCTAAGAGGAGAGGTTGGGAGCTAGGGCACAAAAGTATATGTGCTTTGAATGACTAGGGTTCAAGCCCGTGACTTAAATATTATTTCGATCTTTTGAACTTCTCTGCCCGTGTGGTCGTCTCGGAGTATAAACAGAAATTTTCTGCGCTTGTTTTTTCCCTCCCACTCCCCTCTTCCATCTATCCATCCACAAGAAAACTGACATACTTCGAATAACCCTGCGCAAAACAATTTCTTAATAAAGGTTCTCGATAAGTGCTGGCTTGACAAAGCTTGTTTTTAGTGATGCGCAGTTGAGAGAAATTTCAGGATTAGCCTTGGATAAACACAAAAAGTGTGTCACTTTTAAAGCTGGTTATCAAACTACAGACTACTTCTTTCACCAATAATCCCTTCATTTTTTTCCCAACTTCTGTCTCGCGATTCTATTTTATATTGCACTACAAAAAAGGGACTTTATCTCTAATCCCCAAAGTGTGCTATCGTTTTCTATTAAGCTACGACATTAAGACGTTTTTTTTTTAAAAGAAATACTTTTGCGGCTTTTAGGTTGTTAGAATGTTTTTAAAGCCTTTTTTTTTTGAACAGGAATACTTATAAAAACTGTTAAGAAAAAAAATCTTAAGAAGTAGTTAGCCCACAGGGGAGTTCTTTGCCTCCTTATTCAGCATTTTTTTTTTTTTTAATATATTTCTTCATTTATACGAAAATGTAAACGGTTGAACACAAAAAATGATCCCAATATGTGTAGGATGTTTCCTTCACGATTTTTAATTTCCTACGTTCTAAATATTTTGGCCCCTATTGTTGTTAATTTATTCGAGTAGCGCACTTTATAAATGACAAAAATTAAAAACAGTATTTAATTTTGAATTAAGTTTAATTTAATTTAATTATTCCAAGTTTGGAATAACATCCGCTAGATGGCGCCGTACAATCAGGACACTGTTAAATATTTTATTATAGTAGTAGTGGCATTTGATGCAAGAAAGCAAGTGTATGAGCTTATGCAGCATCAGCCAAAAAAAAAAAAAAAAAATTTCACACAACCATTCCCTCTAGATGTTTGTCCAGTTCCTCCTTAAATTTATTTAACCTATGAACTTCCACAATGACAGATGGAAGTTTGGTGCAGCAATTAACCACCCGCTGGCTAAAGGCAAATTTCCGCACATCTATTCTACATCTGTCCTTCCTCAATTTAAATTTATGCCCCCTTAGGTTCGTAATCTGAAAAAGTGGAAGAATCCCATCAGAATTGAGCGTGCTCAACCCATTTAAGGCCTTATACATCTCAATCAGAGCACCGCGCTGGTGCCTAGTCTTCAGCCATTGCAATTTGCAGAACTTAAGCCTCTCTTGGTAAGAGGATCCCTTCATTCCCCTCACCAATCTTGTTGCCTTTCTCTGTACACGCTCAAGTAAATATACATCCTTCCTAAAATGCGGCCTCCAGACCTGTACGCAGTACTCAAGGTGTGGTCTGCCCATTGCCTCTTATACAAAGGGATAATCACCTCCTTTTCCCTGCTAGCAAAATTCCTATATATCATTGAAAGAAATCCCATGACTTGTCCTGGCAGCCTGTCTGCATTGCTCAGAAAACTTCATATCTGAAAGCACAATTACTCCCAGGTCTTTTTCATTTTCTACCACCTGAAGTGTAGTGCCACACAGTTGGTACGTTTCTCTGGGGTTACTTCTACCCATACGCAGTACTTTGCATTTGTTAAGGTTAAATTCAATTGCCACTTCTCAGCCCATCTGCCCAAATTTTCTAGATCCTGTTGCAGTAACACACTGCGATTACTGTCATTAACAACCCTGCCAACCTTTGTATCATCTGCAAACTTCGACACTAAGCCTGATATACCTTCATCAATATCATTGATAAATATGCAAAACAGTGGACCCAACACCGAAACCTGTGGGACTCCAATAATAACAGCCACGAAGAGCAGCACCCATTGATCACCACCTTCTGTCTTCTCCCACTCAACCATCCTTTTATCCATTGTAGCAATTTACCCTTAATACCATTCTGCTCCAATTTGTACAATACTCTTCCATGTGCAGTAGTGTCAAAAGCTTTCCTGAAATCCAAGTATATGATTTTAAAATTATTTTTTGCATCCAGTCCCTTTGTAATATCCAATATAATATCCAATCAAGTTTGTGAGACAAGACTTTCCCTTAACAAACCCATGCTGTCTGAATTATTACTGCAGTCTTGTCTAGCTGATCCTGCAATGCATCTTTAACCAGTGACTCCATTCTATTGGAGTAATATAATTTTTGAATTATTTTACAATTCTTTATTATTATATTACAATTGTTATTACAATTATTTATTATTATATTATAATTGTTATTACAATTATCAATATTAAATTACAATTATTATTTTATATTCTTTATTATTATATTACAATTGTTATTACAATTATTAATATTATATTACAATTATTATTTTACAATTAATTATATATTATTATTAAATTAATTTATAAATAAATAAATTAATTTTAATTATACCAAGTTCAAAGTAATTTCCGCTAGATGGCGATCTGCAATCAGAAAATTGACTTTGTTTCTGTTGGCATAAATATACCTTCCGTCTGCTCATACACCAAGTTTGGAATAATTTCTGCTAGATGGCGCCCTACAATCAGGAACTTGTTTTTGTGTTTCTTCTAGTTAAAAATATTCTCGAAAATGTTGAATAATTTTAAAGAAAATCACAAGGTATAAAATCCGGATTAAATGAACCGAGTACAGTTAAGAAGGAAAAGTAGTTAAAAGGAATTAACGTTGTTAAGAAAGTGCTGAGTTGTTTACAAGAAATGAAAGAATTAAATACTAAAGTTGGAAAAGCCGATGTAAAATGTTTTAACAATGGTAGAGATGTGTACGACGGCTTAAGGGGATTATAAGAAACAAAAGTTCTGCTGTAAATGGAAAAACATTAGCCAGAAATGCAGATTATTCGATTTTTCCATCGCTATTTCAAACACGCTGGTTTCTAAGGCGGCATAAAATGTTAAGCATTTTTATCGCGTATTAAATCCTGCATGATTGAGATTCAAGGCTCATGCGCATGATTGTGAATTAATAACATCGTTTAATCAGTAATGTGAATCTGCGTATGTGAGATAAACCATCAAATAAGTGAAGAAATATTTTCTTTTGTCCAGAAATTTTTTTTTTCTTTCACATTATTGGAAGGTGAGGTGTCCTTTCCAATACGTAGTTTTATTATTTACTGCTTATTTAACTACCAAACGTTCAAATTTTTCAACAGCGTTCACATATCTGTTGTTCCTGATCGACTGCCGAGAATTTTGCTTTCCGGAACGGAATTTTACAAGCTTTTGTTTTATTTATTTCGTGGGTTTTTGCAGCACACGCTGTATGGATTAATGGATCAATGTCACGGGCAGACTTATCGGAACCGGATAATGCGAGCCGTGCCGATTTTTTTTTTTTTTTAAGTGTTGAAAAGTGGTGACGTCATAGTTCTGGTTGCCATGAAAGAGAAAATCTCTTTCTCTATCCAAAGGTAGTATTGTTATACCTAGAACAATTATAGGACAGAGTAGGTAGATCATCTTTTTTTTTTATATGGGCCCCAAATATGAAAGTATTGGAGAATATTGTTCACTTTGGACTTGAATTTCTGTAGATTGTAATTTTCAGGGAAAACGTATGAAGGAAGGTTGTTTCAGAAGATCAAAGTTTAAGGGATAAATGAGGAAGAAAAAATGTGGGATCTGTGAGTTTGAAGTTGGACAGTAAATGGATGCTGACTGGTTGCAGCACGGGTTAAGACTATTTTGGAAGAGACAGAGAGGGGGAATTATATAACCCAATTCAGAAGAACAGTGCCCATGGAAATATCTATAGAAAAGGCATGCAGCAGAAACAGAACGTCTATGAGACAGAGAGGGGAGAGACTGTTAGAGATGAGTCATTGATTAACCTAACTGCCCTGTTTTGAATGAAATCTAGAAGTCTGAGAGAGGTTTGCGGGACACCTCTGTGGGATCAATGTTCCATGGTAGAGTGGATTTCAGATTTGTACAGAGTAAGTAGGTGTTTAGAAGAAATGCAAGGCCGAGAGCCAAAGAGAAAACCAAGTTTTTTAGATGCAGAGGAAGCAATATTTGTAATGTCTATACCAAGAGAGACTAGAAGCTAGGGTAAAATTCAATAGAGATATATGATCTTGCCTAGAAATCGGAGTGTCATCGAAGATAAGCATAGGAGCAGAAAAATCCTTTTTGCATGATATAAGATAGGACAGTTTTAGAAAGATTAAATTCAGCCAAGTTATCTTTGCCCTATTGGAGAATTACCTGGAGATCAGCATTTAAGGAACTTGTAGTGGATATTCGAGAAGTTGAAGCTGTTTGAGTAGGGCAAGGTTTCTCAAACTGGAAGATGAAATGCAATGTGCTATCATCAGCAAAACTATGGATAGGATTTCTGGTTAATGGAAGAAGGTCATTAATATACGAGAGGAAAATGGTGGGAGAAAGAATTGAATCTTGGGGAACACCAGCATCATTGGAGTAGAACACAGAGAGCCATCTACCACACCGCAGTGAGCAGAGAGAGAAAACTGCATACCTATTTATAAAAAACAAGCTGCAATCCATAAGATGGAAGCTTATTTATAAGACTTTTATGCCGCCATCAAAAGCCTTAGAAATGTCAAGATTGTTGTTGGTTGTAGTCACCGCTGCAACTTAGACCATATTGAGCCGTATATTTATGTCTGTAAATTGCATGTGTTCTGTGGTCGATTTGCTGGTTGTTGGATATGAAACCCGAGTTGCCTGTAGAAAAAACCATGCTACACTCACATGAGATCGATGAAATCGGCCACCTTGTGAAAAAGGGCCATAAAAATTGTTCGCTTCATTGACTGGATTCGAACTCAGGTCTTTTTTACCCAGTTTGGGATGAACGCTAGCTGTACCAGATGTGGAACTCACAAGATCTAGAAATGGCAAAAACAACTTCTTGTGTTTCACCAAACTTTTACACTGATTTCGTCCACAGATGGGTAACATGTCAGTATATCACCAGTGGATCGGCACTGACAGAATCCATATTAGTGATCACTGATCAGATGGAAGATTTCTAGATAGTTTATGAGTTGGTGGTTAATGGATTTCTACATTACTTTAGAGAGAGCAGAAGAAAGTGCAATGGGATAATTAGATGGGAGGGATTTCTTACCTTTTTAAGGAACTGGATGGATATGAGCAAATTTTCAAACAGAAGGAAAAACACCAGTGCAATGAAATAGTGTAAAAGTCGATACAGAATATGAGTAAGCTCAGGTGCACAAATTTTGAGAACAAGTGGTGAAATGCCATCGAGACCGCGAGACTGAAAATTCAGTATCTAGAGAAATATCTGTGGAAAATGCATATAGTAGGAAATGGAACGCTTTAAAGTGCTTGGCATTCTATTTGGTGAATGAAGAAGTTGTGTGATGTCTTTAGTAATTGAAAACCCTGAGAATATCAAACTCTGGGTTCCGTGGAACTAGAAAAGTGAAGGCAGATGTACTTGTGAACATTAAGTTATTAAGTAAAATTACTTCACTCTTACGAAATTTGGACTTCAGAAAGTCAAATTTCAAAGAAAGGAAATCAAAGAGTTTCAAGTGATTAGTAGCGTATCAAGTAGGTGCTCCGAGCTAGAATCTTGTTTATAAACCACTGAGAGACGTGTATGTGCTAAGAGAAGACTATATGCCCAATTTGATGTTTTTATGTACCAAGCGAGAGAGTGGAAGTATAATGTAATTATGTATATACACTACCCTACCATTAATATCCGGACACCCCTCCATGGACGGAGAAACAAGTCCTATGCATGCAGCACATCACAGAACCTGCTATAAATATGCACACTGGGCTTCGAACAGACAATTTAAAAAGTGGACATGCAAGATGACATGTTCAACAGAATTAACTGAACAGTTCAACAGAATTGATCACCTCAACAAATGCTACACGTCGATTAACATGGTGTAAGGAGCGCGAATCCTGGACTGTAGTAGCAGTGGAAGACAGTTCTATAGACAGACGAGTCGAGGTTCGCACTCTACCAGTCTGATGGCCGTTCCTGGGTGTGGCGAATACAAGGGGAACAGTTCCTTCCTGATTGTATCCTCCCAACAGTGAAAGTGAAGTTTGGTGGAGGCAGTGTCATGGTATGGGGCTCCTTTCATTGTTTGGGCCCATTAATCGTTATCGACAAAACCATAAATGCTGTGCAATACCAGGACAGCCTGGACAATTATGCACTTCTAACATTATGGCAACACTTCGGGAAAGGCCCATACCTGTATCAGCAAGGCAACGTACCATGACATATTGCTTGGGTCGTAACAGAATGTCATGGCGGAGGAGGTGAGGATACCAGTTGTTTAATTTGAAACTTTATAACAACTACCATAGTGGTTCCAAGGTAAATAGGGGTATTAAAAATTAATAAAGAAAAAATTAAATGAATAAAATAGATAAATAACAAAACAAAAATCCAAGTTCCCACAGAGCGTCTTCCCAGGAAGCACAGTGGTTATAATCACCGTCTTTCGCACACCAGTTGGAAATGGCCCCGGATGCGGGTCCTTTCAATGACTGGAGGAATTTATATGGGTTTTTGCTCAACGTAGGTTAGTCTGTCTCATGCGAGGACCGCAAGGTTTTTCTCCTCTGTTTTTCATCCAGAAAAACATGCAAACCGACCTGACAGTTTTTTTTTATACCTTCGAAATGTAAGGAACATGAATCTCGCAATGAAGCTTACCATAATCCTAAAACACATCGCTCATGCTGCATATTAGAAGCGGTGTTCTTTACCAGTCCTCATTAATCATTGTCATGTACAGTATATATGTTTTTGGTTAATTTTATTGTAATATTTGTGTCAAGACAACTAAGGCCAAAAGGAGCTAATAAACGTTGATGTATATTGCGTATATTCTATGATCAGTTTTCCCGTTTTGCTGGATGAAACACCCAGTTTCCAGGATAGAGAGCCATGTAATTCTAGCCCGGTACCGAATAAAATATTTACACAACCCCCTGAAATTAGTGGGACGTGTTTCAGAAAGATGCACATTGTATTGATGTCCGAAAAGCGTCTTCAGTACATTAGAATCTGATACGTAAACACTTTTCTCTTTTTATTTTAATATTCCAATACTTTTGAAACGTACCGTGTATGTTTTCAAAAAATTCAACATAAGACAGTTATCGAAATCAGATGCATTTGGTGGGGAAAGCGACAACAATTCGAATTCACATCCCAAATGTTCTTAATGACCTGGCGGAGATCACACAATTCCACTGAGAAAACCTCCTCCTAAGCTAAGTTGACACGAACTCCTGACGTCGATCTTTGCGAAATCACATTGATGTCAACTGTTCCATCGCTCTCAGATGATGGATTACTTTCAGCTGACACCAGGGTGAATCTCGATCCTTAAGGTCAATGACGTGACCTGTAGGACAACACAAGAATGTCAACAGACGCAACTGTAGAGTAAGTTAGAATAAGACAACTACCGTTGATGTCTCACCTTTGTGGAGAATTTTAGTTTAGGGAAAACTTCTGGATGAAAACTCTGGTTGAGTATCAGACGAATGAATTTATGTTTGACTTTCTGTCAATAGACTGGTGATTATCAATTCTTCAGGACCCCAATGCCTTGAAGAAGACGATCCGAAAAGGTGATTAAGTTTGGTCACTACAGAATATAAGTACTTCACATATTTATGCATTTTTAAACAGATTTAATGTCTACTACTTTACTATCATTATACAATTACAAATCCATATGGAATCATTGTGCAATCCTTCACAATCTACACTATCGTTAAACAAATATTGGGGCACCTCACCCATGGAAAGAAATGGTTTATTCCACATAATAGGCAGATGGTAGTATTAGTTGTGTATAGTTACGGTATTACCAGTTAAAAGTGGGATATACAAGACATGGGCAGCCTTAGGTTAGAAGTGGAGAGAGATTCCACATGCCAAAAGCTTGTTGCTAGTGTCCCCCACGAACTAGAGGGTTGTTGATGCTATTTAAAAACCATGTGGAGGTCATACTCTACATTAAGAATTTTTTTATGGCAAGATGTTTTTTTTTATTTAATATTTCAAAGATGGCTTTTGATTTGCCACGGATTATAAAACGTTTTAAAAGATCGCGTAAAGATTTGCGATGGATTATAAAAGATTTTACGATGGTCACAAGAGATTGAATGATGATTGTGAATGATTGTATATAGAAAAAGGGCTTAAAACATTCGTATTTTGTTATACAATGTTTAATAAGCTACACAATCATCTTGTGAGCTTTTACAGTGATCATAAAATCTTTCAAGAGTTTGGTGAAAATCTTTTGCAATCTCATAGACAAACAGATGTCATTATTTTTAACTCCTTCAGCCCAATAAAAGACCATTATTTTAACTCCTTCAGCCCAATAAAAGACCATTATTTTAACTCCTTCAGACCAATCTCATTGCGCAAGTTGTTCAACGACTTGAAATTCAAAAACGAAACCATCAGGAACTAGCCATAGAAAAACACTAAACGTAATACAAGACACAATCAATATTCCCAAATCAAGGGTCTTCGCGGGCAGCACAGTGGTTATAACCATCATTCTCACCACACCGTCTAGAAAAGACTTGGGCACGAATCCCTGACATGTGGAACTTTGACTTTTTTCCCATTCCGTAGTTGAGTTAATAGTCCCAGGGTTGGATAGCAAGGTGCCCTAAAAAGGCGTGTTTTTCGCACAGCCAAACAGGCAAACCGACCAGAGGAAACATGCAAATGATGATATAATGCACATGGGTGGATGAGGTTATTCTGGGACAATCCTAATATGACTTTTTTTTTTTTTTTGTACGATTTTTTTTCATATTTATTACACCGATTATCTTTATTTTTTGCATATCGTGTATATTTGAATTTTAAAACTGAAATAATCAGACAATTATAGACTTAAACTTAATCCCGTCTAGTTTTCTTCAACAAGATAGACACAACACTTTCTGCCAGTCTTTCCCATTCGTTTTGGATGTCTTCGCCCCCCCCCCCTTTAATTTAATTTTTCTTTTTTTTTTGTGGTGAACAGTGGTGCGAACTGAGGGAGGCATCCTTAGACAAACACGAAAGATAAATGACTGTACTCTTGGAGAGACATACAGAGAAAGAGTTGAAATAAATAGTTTGGTTTCTTCTAAATCATTTCTGCTTTTAAATTTTGGGTTGCTCATTCATTATTCCAAACTGTCCTGCACGTGCGCACTGTGACAAACTATGACCATTAAAATGATATTATCATTTAAAAATCATTAGAGATCTTGGGCTCGGGGTAATTACCGCTTGCTCTCTTTCTCTCTCTCTCTCTCTCCGAGTAAAAAAAAAAAGTTAATGTTCGTGGTATTTGTCACTTTTTGCGACTGAAAACTCAACTTCTCCAAGTACCTCTTTTGAGGTGGTTTCGATGTTGGTTCAGCCCCGTTCTCGCTGTACAAATATTTCCGAACTACTGTAGGTTAATATACTACTACAGATTAATCGATGGTAACATAACTAACAGATCTTCCTCTAGAAGTCAGAGAGACAGAGAGAGAGAATCTTTATTGCAATAGATGAATATAGAGTATGGGTAATGATGAATATAAAGTATGGGTCTTCTATTAGTTATATTATTTATATGCAAATTAAGCCCTAAAGTCTGTTAATTATAAAATAATTTTAAAATATTAGTGCTAGTAGTGGCAAAAGATGCATGAAAGCAATCTTATACTGCATTATCCAAAAAAAGTCTACCCTCTTGATTCCCTCAAACAATGTCTACTTCTTCTTTGAATTTATTCAAACTATCTTCTTCAACAACACCAGATGGAAGTTTGCTACAACAATCAACCATTCCTTGACTGAGGGAAAACTTCCACACATCAATCCTGCAACCATCCTTCCTCAGTTCTGCTCTCTCATGTGTGGTTTAAGCAAAAGGAAGAATACAATCACCATTAAGCTTGATCAATCCATTGAAAGCCTTAAACAGCCCAATCAGATCACCTCGCACGTGCTTAGTCTCCAGATGCTGCAGTTTGGTTCCCTTTTCCCAGTCTGGTTCAGTACTTAAGTAATCGCCTTGTACAATGGGATAACCACCTCCTTATTCCTTTTTGAATATCATTGACCCAATGAGCTGTCATATCTGATTGCACAATTGATCCAGATCTTTTTCTTCATTTTTTACTACCTGAGTGTAGTAGCACACAGGTGGTATATTACTCTGGATTAACTGCTACCCGTATGCAGAACCTCGCATTTGTCAATATTAAACCACAATTGCCACTTCTCAGCCCATCTGCCTGATTTTCCTAGATCTTGTTCAGTAGAAGACCCTGATTACTGTGATTAACCATCCTGCTAACCTTCGTATCACGTGAAAACTTGGACATTAAGCCTGACATACCTTCATTAATACCATTGATATATATAGAAAGCAACAATGGGCCCAACGTCGAACCCTGGGGGACTCCACTAATAACAGTCCACGAAGAGCAGTTGATTACCACTCTCTGTCTTCTCCCACTCAACCATCCCTTTATCCAGAGCAGTAACGTGCCCCTAATGCAGCACTGCTCCAATTTATACAACAGTACTCTCTTCATATTCTGGTTTCACCACACCAAATCAGAAGAGTTTAAACGTAATCAATGAACCCAATTATTACCGTATTTAGAAACCATATGATCAGCAGTATTTCTGTTTTTTTTTTTTTTTTTAATTTAAATTTTGATTTATGCGCTTTATTCATACACAGGATCTGCCCTGCGAATCCTTGCATTGTTACTGAAACCACTGGAGTACATTTTCTGTTTTCAACAAAAAGAAAATATAAAAATAAAGAAGTTTTCATATCGAAGTACGTTTTGGTGACACCAGGTGGTACTCTTGAACCCGAAGTACAACAGTTAGCAGCAATTCCATTTTGATGGTCATTAGTTTCTTGGTAAATCTTAGCACAGATCTCGGAGTGTACAACGAAGTTTGTTTATCTTAGATTACCAAAAGAAAAACAGAAAATTTTAAACCTTCTTGCTTTCTTAGAGCAAATATAAATCCCGTGTAGTTCTTCCCTCTGGAAGTAGTAATAAAGAAAAGATATATTGAGACGGTTTCGTTTAATGGCTCTATTCTGGATTCTCCTGCTTTGTAAACTCAACATCCTTCTTGCAAGAAAACTAAAAGCTAATCTCCAACCTGACTTTATTTCGGCGCATTCTAAATTATGGTCCGTATTTCCCCCTTCTTTCCTTTCCCACTTCGGAAATCTCTTCTGTCCAATAATTTCCAGCCGGCTGTCTTCTTTCCAGTATAGAACGAAGGCTCAAGTCTTGCACGAGCTCTTCAATTTATGTGCTCCGTTTTCTACAGTTTGGTTGGGCGAAAGATCATTCTCTTAGAAGCAGAAGGTCGTAAAAAGAACTCCTCCTCTTATGTGCGCTTGTATAGTGGAGAGTCTTGCTTCTCCACAGTGATATTCGTGTTACAGTGGCATTGGGAATTTCTAATAAAATATCCTCGAACCAAATAGCTACGTTCATAAAAGCAACTTACACACTTTGACTACGAGTCCAAGAATTTGCGTTTACAACCCTGTTTGTGTTTTGTGGATTGATGAAATATGTAAACACTATTGGCACCAGAGGAGTTTAAAGTTGTTAAAGCAATCTAAGTAGAAGAGTAATATAGTTGAATCTTTGAACATACCACATGACTCAAGGGGTGATGTAAGAACCACATTCAATCATTGTTTAAAAAGCACCCTTTGTTTGAAGAAGATTGCTAACCCAAGCATCACAAGCAAAAATGAATAAAAGTGGATATGAGTTAGGGGTTTGGTCCTAATATATATGAAGTTGGTAGCTGTCAATACAGAAACATACATTCGGTGTCCAAAAAATCAGAAACCTTTATTCAATATTTAGGAGCATTAAGAATCTGAGGGAATCTTGCTCCAGATTTGATCATTCTACCATTAGGATATTTGTCAGCTGCTGTGCTGTGGTCGTTAGAGTTCTGAAGTCGAGTTGCCCTTTTCAACACTTATGTGATATTCTGAATTAGATTGAGATATGGAGATGGCGACCATGGTAGATGTTGGTAACCTTGGAATGTTTCTCGAATCATTTCAATATAATTTTTACATGGTGGATAGTTGTATCGCCGTATTGAGAGAATCCATTGCAATCTGAGTAAAAATGAAGTATTGCATGGTGAAGTTGGTCCAATACAACCGAAAGATATTCCTTGGGGACAACACGATCTTTTAACGGTACGAGCGGGCCCAATTTGTAACAATGGAACATGCTTCCTAACCATAATATCACCTCCAGTCACTTGAGTGGTAAACACAAGACAGCCTGGATGTATGGCTTCATTAAGTTGTTTTGACCTTGGTGGCAATACTCCAGTCGAACCATTCGATTGGAGCATTGCCCCCAAGGAGTATACTAAATATCAGATTCTGCATAGTTCGGTTGGACTTGAATCTAAATTGAATTTTTCAGTCATTTAGGAGTATTAAGAAGTTGCAGAGCGGACCTTCTATTTTGACGCGCAATTCGCTTTAAATTTTGGTGGTCTCCTTAGTAAAATGAATGAAGGCGGAATTTTCATCCCTATGTGGGCCATCTCCACAGGGATGGCCCACAAGGATGTTATAGACAATTCCAGAACTAGGGGCCATACATTGAAATTGCAGAGGAAGTGGTTTTATAATAAATTATTGGAAGTTTTCTTTTAACCAGCGAGGTCGTTGGTTAATGGAACAAGTTGCTTCCACATATAGTTGAGGCTGAGAGTTTTTACAAATTTAAAGATCAACTTGATAGTTACCTTCATGAGGAGGGAAGTGAATAATATGTTGTTAGTTTCTTATCTTTTTTTTGACATGTGCAGAATGTTGCTTCCTTGCTCTATTTAGTTAACTAATTGCAAAATGTTTCGAAATTTTTGGCTGATTAGTGTATATAGCGCAGTTTCATTCGATATTTACTGTGAGAAAGAGTTAAATGAAGTTAAAGCTGCCATAAACTGGGTACTCAAGTGTACTGGATGAATATGAGCGTGATCGATCAGTTGTAGCAGAAATATCTGATGTACACTATATCTCTAAAAGTATCCGAGTTACTTTTGGAAATATAGTAAGTTTTAATATGCTGATTAACTTATTTGATTGACAATAACAAGATCGTGTTGCACGGTCAGTACACTTGCCACTTGTTTAGAAGTAATCTGAAGAGGACTCAACTACAAACTTAAGAGATCAACAATGATCCCTACTTAGGAATCATTGTTGACTTTCAAGCTGAACTTAAACAGAAGCGGAAAAGGATATTAACCTGCCTCTACTGGCAATGGCAAAGACAAGTGGGCTGAGACATCTAAAAGGAGGTCGCTAGGAGGTTCCTGTTTCAGGTAACCCTAGTTCCCCATAATCCCCCCTTTGGTTTTCCCCAGGACTCTATGCCGTATATTTGCTTACAGGGCAGGGATCTCTGAATGCAAAGTTTTGCCAACTGACACTTACTCACTAAGGACCCAAAATGTATCTGTGGGACTGATGAGGATTGGGCTCCTCATCCTATATGTCTGCCCCAATTACCATCTCCACAGATGTAGACTTATGTCCAAAATTGGACCTATAACCCGTGGAGGTGAGCAATTACTCATCTCTGATGAGATTCATTGCATGGCCTTATCTGAGTTTGCTCAACTTTTCGAGACCAGGAGAGGCAACCATGCTATGATAACCCAGACTATGACATTCCCCTACCTAGATAATCAAGCTTACCTGGCTGTGACATAAACTTAAATGAGACAGGCCTGCTAGAAGGTGTTTCCCACCCACTGGGAATGTTTTTTTGTTAATAAGTGTCTTTTATGTGTATAAATAACTTTTTAGTTTGGTAGACTCTACCATTGCAAACCTTTTACTGCACTTGACACTCCCCTCTGTGTAGGGTGGGCTCCCTCCACAGGGATGTCCCATAATTCAGGTGGACAGTCTTCCTATCATCCACCTTCTTTATCTTCACCTCCTTTATTCCAACACTTGAACTATCATCCCCACAGTCCCTTTCCAATAAAAAAATTTCCAGAGGAGTTGTTTTTATTTTTCTCCTAGGGCCCTCCATGACAAGCTCAAGCGCAGTCCAGGGCCCTGCCAGAAACCATATCTATTCCCTACTATACATGGCTGCCTCCTCGTGGCGCTGGACGGATAATGTGGGGTCTCACTAGAGGTCCCGCCAGAGGAACAACAGACCAACACAACCCAACACTACACTACGCAGACCATGGAATACCATCGATGGCGCCCCTTCCTAAACACTAATTATTACGTAGACCAACACTAAAAATTACACCATCTCTGGCCTTTACAGAGTTTCTACCATAGATCCCATGTAGCCTGATCTTGCACCCTCGGACTTTCATGTTTGGAAACCGTAAACAGAGGAGCAAGTTCATGGACGTTGCAGACGTTCAAAATGTGGTTCACGATTTCTTACACTTAAAAAAAAGAGCAAATTATACGATGGTAACTGGCTCCCTCTAGTGGGTATTATTTGAATCAAATCAACTACAATATAGCATACGATGGTGAGGTGGCTCCCTCTAGCGGATATTATTTGAATCAACGAAAAGAACTATATAAGATACATTTTTGAACGACCCGTGATTAAAATAACTCAGGATTGGTGTTTATAACCAGCGTAATTGTATGGGAGACTATTTTTTTGGTAAAAAGGTTTCCCATTCAGGAAAAATGGCCTCCACTTTCTAATTTTACCAACGAGAAGATGTGACTATAGGGCAAAGCAGAAAGAGGTTCTTGGAAACTTATGCCAAATGCATATTTCATGAAGCGTATTTCTATTATATATAAAGGCACGCTCTATTGGTGTACCCCGTGCATAGAGAATCGTAATAAATCAGCGTCACCCCGAGCATTTTTAGCGTGTAATAACCAAAAGTTATGTGAGTCATGTCTTCTGCTTGGATAAAACGCCACCATCCAGACATATATTAAAATATGCAAAAATAAGATAATATTGATTAATGGGGAAAAGGGTCCGCTTCTAAAATAGTAATGATACTACTTGCACGCGCAGATAAAAAGCGCTTGTGAAGTTGTTTTTGTAAAGAAAGAATTTTATAGACAAACTTTGTTGCTGGCTTTAACCATAAAAAAAAAAAAAAAAAAAAAAGTGGGCCACTCTTATTGGTGAATTTCTAATACGAGAATTTTGAATGCAACATGAATCACCATTAAAATAAGTTTCCACTTATATATTCATGGTTCCGCGAAGAAGGTTTAGTAGCTGAATAAATTGCTTATGTTGTCCTCAACTATAGTTTGAGTTGGAAAGTATTTATCATATTAAAGTGCGCGTTAGATTGATTATGTAAATACCGGAATTTACATCTGAGATTTATTGAAGGAAAAGATAAAAGAGGGCAGAGAATTGCAGTTCGAAGCTATCGATGTGTGCTTCAAGTTGAATGGTTAAATTTAAAACGATTAACCACCGAAGATGGGATATTGACCTTTGGGGATATATAGATGGAAAAACTGATGTGTGCACTCACGGAAAATAGCAAATAGAGCTGTTTAGGCACTTCACTCCATCTCTTAAGGGGTTTGTCTGCTTGTTTTCCTTCCAAATAATTGAATATCACACGACGATGTCATAGAATGTGGTCTATGAAGATTATTTATTTATTTTTGATTATCAAGGACCATGAAGATTTTTCTGGGAGGTTCTCAGACATCCACCCATGGAGGTTCTCAGACATCCGCCCTATAGCTGTGAAAAAGTTCCGAAAGGTAAACATGATCAGGAGGATAAATTCTACCTTAGAGAGTGGTTTAAAATTCCAGTCTCCTAATTCTGCTTAAGGGAATGTATTTCATTCTAATATTAACGATTTGGTGATCCGTGAGCTCAGTTTCCTGGATGTTTATCCTAACTAATGCACTCTAACCTGCCTTTAGTGCTCTTTCTGTGCATTTAACCGTTCCATCACTTACGTGTCTTTCGAAATTACTATCTCAGTATCCTATTCCAATAGCTAGTTCATCTCTCCAGTATTAATCTTTAGGCCTAAGCTTTTGCATTACCTCCAAAATCTCTTTAAAAGTTCCTCCATTCTTCCTCTCTGTTATAATGAGTGTCATTTGGAAACATCAATTCCCTGGGTGTTTCTGGTATTATGAATGTCTTTATAGTCGATGTGCAATGAATTTGCATACTAAAATCTCGAAGGAATGAAGTTCTCCTAGCGCGCGTTTAAACTCAATGAATCCCAATTTTTCAACTGAAGGTTTTGGAAGCCCATTTTTCAACTATTCCTTATTTGTTTATAAAATAATAGTGTAATTATTTCTTAACTTAATTATTAACCCCAAAAAATATGACTGTAGTTGTTAGGAACTGTATCAAACACCATCATTCCATCTAAATGTATCGGATCCCTTGATAATCGCTGATGTATGGCAAGCAATTACTATCATCGCATATACATTTCCCCCAAGGATAATTATAAATCTCAGTACGGGAATTGGTCATCTAAATGAAAACTTTACGCATCACTCACTTAGTGCTGACATTAACAACAGCTATCCCACCATGCAATTCTCTACTACGATCATAAAATTCGGTTTAAAATCAACAGAACAAAATCGAGAGTATAATTGTTTTAACAGAAGCGAAATTGTGAGGAAAGTTGATGACTTCATCTGGAAAAATCGTTATAATGCATATTTGAACGCGCACATGGTATTCTTTTAAGATGAGATAGGATTTCTTGTGGCGTTTCTTTTCTTTTGAGTAGTAGATATGAAAGTTAGCTCACAGTATCTGGATGAAAAACCACAGCTGCGGATCTATCTTGCTAATAGTTTGAAGAATCCATCTTGTTTTAATAAAAACTCAACTTATACGCAAGGCCCATCTTATTTGGAAATATAATGGGTTCTACCTCCGTTTTATATGGCATCATTTCTTATCTCTGCCTTTCCCCACCCCTTATTCAACCATCTGAATTTCAAAGGTATATATAAACCGACTTCTTTTACTATATTCATGAATTAAAGACGCGAGATTAATGACGCTTTCAAGACATCCCTGTCTCGCGCGTCACCGTTAGAACAGATGCAGAATATATTCCGATTTCAAATGAGGTGTTTAGCGCGCAGATAAAAGGGACGGGAGGCTGAGGGTGGGCGAAGAGGGGACGAATGTCTGCTACGGTCGTAGCCGTGATAAGTGAAAAGACACAGTTACTTTGAAGGACATTTAGTCTGCGAGTATGGAATAGAAAAAAGGGGTGAAAACACTATCCACGCTCGTGCACAGGATGATGATTTTCATCCCCCTACATTTATTCTCCCCCTTCAGGAATGGGGGGAACCATCAAATGATTTATTCATTTCTTTTCTACAGTTCTGCGTCGGTGTTCCGTTTTATGCATGAAGATGCAAAACCTGATTGAAGGAAAGGTGGTTGGAATCGTTTATTTATCTGCCAAAGAATATTTCTTGGAGGATTTAAGAGGTTTTGCCGCATTTTTCTTCTTGGGGCAGCATATTGTGTGAGATGCCTGTCTGAATAGGTAAGTTGCTATACATTGTTCCATAATGCACGAGATCATTAAAGCGTGAATACCCTGGTGCTCTCTCTAAGCACACGTATTTAAAGAAAACCACAATCGTTTCTAAACTTTAGACTATCTTCTTTCTATCTTTCATCAGTCGTACACCTGTTTTTAATCTCGTATTCCCGGTTTCCTCTCAAATATTGAATATGAAAACGAATATAGTGCATAAAAGTTTCGCTTTCGGGGAAATGATTGATGATTGTTGGCTTTTGACAAATGATGGTGACTTCTGATTCAGTCCCCTCAATATCCAACACGTCACACTTGAAATATCAGTCTCCTACAGCTGGACACTTGGCTCCATTAGGGAGACAGTTACATGTATTTTACACTTTCTATGGACATTGTGATATATGATGCCGGACTTCATGGTAGAGTGATTTGAGAAGCAGGAAAAGAAAAAAATAATAATAACACACATTGCATAACCATCTAGAGTGAATTCCGAGGATTTGCTGTCAGTATTTCTTTCAGTAGAAATTTCGTATTTCGGGTACTGAATAGAGTTACTTAGAGGTGAGAAGAAAGGTAACATTATTGATCCCAAGAAGTATCGTTACAAATTTTGAGATTTTTGAAATACTTACCTTAACTTATCATCGAATACATATAAGCTACCTAAAGGACATATTTAAGTCTTTATTATTATATAATTATTTTTAAATTTCTTTGTTAGCATCTGTCATTATCAATATCTTTGTCGATATATGCCCAAAGCCATGTTAATAATACACGGCTCGACAAAATTATAATAAGGATCCTGTCATGCAGATTCCGAGTATCCAATAGGAATCGATATACCATTTACACAGCCGCAAATTTGTAAATTACTCATGTCTATAAAACACGGGTCACAACCCGTGTTCTATAGGTATGAATAACTCATCTCGATTAGATGATTTTTGAGATGGAGAGCCGTTGGATGACTTGAAGCCGGGAAGTTGCAGGTGGAGATGGCACGTTGGTTTAATCTGTCACTCAGTGGCGTCTCGGCACTATGGAAGTAGTTTCAGGAGGCAGGAACCATTACAAGAAGACCTGCCCAAGGACGCCTAAGGGCTACTTCAACCAGAACAGACCACTATCTGGCTCTAACAGCAAGAGAGAATTCTACGATGTCCTGTCATCAGCCACAGGTGAAAACATTTCCACCTGACTGTGTTAAGAAAGCACAATTCAAGTGGATTCCAAGCAAGGAAGCCATTGCTTTGTATCCCATTAACAACAAACCACCGCAGATCTCGTCGAAACCGGAGCCATAACATTGTGACTTGGAGCCCTGACAAATGGGATACAGTTTTGTTCTCTGATGAGTCTCGTTTTAGCCTATAAACAGATTCTGACGCCATTTCATCTGAAGACAACGAGAAATGCGGTACCTTCCCTCCAACATCAGAGAAAGGGACACTTACGGTGGAGACGGTGTTTTCGTGTGGGGGCGGAATAATGATGAACGGCCGCACTCCTCTTCATGTTCTTCATAGGGGTACTGTAACTGCGCAGAGGTACCGAGTACAGATCCTCGAACACTATGTGCGACTTTTTAGGGGTGCGGTTGGCCCAGATTTTCTTTTCATGCACGACAACGCCACTTGACATAGAGTTCAAGTGGTGTATGAATATCTTGAAACTGAAGATATACAACGACTTCCGTTGCCAGCATACGATCATCAGACTTAAATCCAGTCGAACATGCGTGGGACGCCTTTGTCCGTCGCATTGCACGACGACAGCCAACTCCTCGATCACTTGGTGAGGTAAGATCTGCTGGTGGAAGAATGGGATTTGTTGCCACAGAATCGTATAGACCCCTTGTATCGAGCATGGTTCCCCCTGTGAGGTCTGTTTACCCGTTAGAGGGGATCATACGCCTTACTGGTTTCATGTGATCATATTTTTGAGTATTGTGTATCGACTTCTGTAATGCTACCTTTTTGGTAATTCTTATACAACCCCTTTAAATGGCCCTTATCTGTCCGAAATTTCTAGTTGTCTCCTTGTTTCATCGTTATTCTGTGGTACACCACCATACTAAATATTGTCCCTCTTCATCGCAAGTTGCACTAGTTACCACATTTATTATTATTATCTTATATTATTCTCCCTGATTGGGGGTTTCACCTCGTGACGGGTATTGCTACCAAGTACACAGGGTAGTTGTTGTTATGTCTGGTATTTTTGTTGGTCGAGGAACTCTCTGACTATCCTACAGGTGTTCAAGATAGCGACTTTCTGGAGTTCCTTGTAGGTGTTCGCTGGGAGACCTATTGCTTCTAGACAATAGGCAATAGGCAATAGCAACAGTTATTATTATTATTATTAGCCATATTAGCATTAGTAGAGGCATTTGATGCAAGAAAGCAAGCTTATGCAGCATCAGCCAAAAAAAAAAAAAATAAAGTAAAATAAATAAATAAAAAATAACCACTTCCACTTCACCCCTCTGTTCGTTCGAAATACCTGTCCAGCTGAGCCTTAAACTTATTTAGGCTATCAACTTCCACGACAAGGGATGGAAGTCTGTTCCACCTACCAACCACCCGCTGGCTAAAGGCAACTTTAAGCACATCTATCCTACATCTGTCTTTCCTCAATTTGAACTTATGCCCTCTCAGGTGATTATTCTGAGCAAGAGGAAGAATCCCATCAGCATTGAGCATGCTCAAACCATTCAAGGCTTTGTACACCTCTATCAGATCACCTCGCTGGTGCCTAGTCTCCAGACACTGTAATTCGCAAAACTTAAGCCTTTCTTCGTAAGAGCACCCCTTTGTTCCATTCACTAATCTTGTTGCTCTTCTCTGTACTCGTTCCAGCAGCTCTACATCCTTCTTGAAATGAGGCCTCCAGGCCTGTATACAGTACTCTAGGTGTGGCCTGACCATTGCCTTATACAAGGGAATAATCACCTCCTTATCCCTGCTAGAAAAGTTCCTATGTATCCTTGACAATACACCATGAGCTACTCTTGCAGCCTGTCTGCACTGCTCAGAGAACTTCATATCTGCCTGCACAACCACCCCCAGGTCCCTTTCATTCTCTACCACTGTCAGTGTAGTACCACAGAGTTGATACGTTGCTCTGGGGTTGCTGTTTCCCATATGTAGTACTTTACATTTGTCAATGTTAAACTTCATTTGCCACCCTCAGCCCATCTGCTCAACCTTTCCAGATCCTTTTGCAACAGCATAGTGTCAGTAGTGTCCTTGACAACCCTGCCAACCTTCGTATCGTCTGCAAACATGGACATTAAGCTTGATATACCATCATAAATATCATTTATAAATACAGAGAACAATAAAGGACCGAATACTGAACCCTGAGGGACTCCACTAATAACATTAGTCCACGATGAGCAGTGTCCATTGATTACCACTCTCTGTCTTCTCCCCCTCAACCGCCCCTTTATCCATAGCAGCAATTTGCCTCCAATGCCACACTGCTCCAGTCTTCCATGTGCAACAGTATCAAAAGCCTTTCTAAGATCCAAGTATATAATGTCAAAGTTATTCCCTGCATCCAGTTGTTTTGTGACTGCATCATAGTATCCAATCAAATTGGTCAAGCAAGACTTCCCCTTAACAAAACCGTGCTGTGTCCGAGCTATAACTGAAGTCTTGTCTAGATGATCCTGCAGTGCTTCTTTAACCAGTGCCACCATTAATTTTCCTGGAACAGAAGTTAAGCTCACAGGTCTATAATTACTTGTGTCAGCCTTTGATCCTCCTTTGTGAATTGGGGTCACATTTGCACATTTCCAGTCTATGGGTACCTCCCCTGAGTCCAAGGAAGCTCTCATAATTATGGCTAAGGGTTTGCTTACTTCCTTTGCTGCCTCCTTTAATATAACTGGATAGATCCCATCAACCCCAGGTGCCTTTCTTGTGTTTATCTTCAACAATTTCTCCTCCACTTTACTCTCAGTTATTACAAGATTCTCTAGCTTACTGCTAGAGTTGAATACACCTCTGTCATTTCCCTCGCTGAATAACTCCTCATGTGTGAAGGTCGATGCAAAATATTCATTTAGTTTTGTTAGCTACCTGAGCAGGGTCATCAACAGTTGACCCATTGATATCAAGTGGACCAATCTGATTCATCCCCTTCCTTCTAGAGTTTACATAAGTAAAGAACTCTTTGCTGTTTTTCTTCGCATCCCTTGCCAAGGATTTCTCGTAATCTGCCTTCGCCTGCCTAACCTCCTTTGTAACTTGATTACAGATCAACTTGTATCTATCATAGGCTTCTGTGTCACGTGTTAATTTGCATGTATCCCATGCATTTTTCTTCTCTGCCATATGCCTCATTAGTTCATCTGACATCCATTTTGGCCTAAACCTTGAACAATATTTCTTAGTTGGTATGTAAAGCCTAGTAGCTTCCAAGATAAGTTCTTTGAATGCTTCCCATTTTGAATTTGCTGTTGGTAACATCATCAGTTGATCCCACTGTATAGAATTTAAATACTGTCTCAGTCCATCGTAGTCGCCTTTACGAAAGCAATACCCCTTCCCTTTACCCCTAATGGTAGTTACCTCTTTGAGTAACTCCCACTTCAGAACACTTTGATCACTGCCACCTAGTGGTTCATTTATCTGCAGATTCTTAATGCATGAAGAATCACTACTGATAATCAAATCAAGGGTAGTACTCCCTCTAGTTGCCTCCCGAACATGCTGATGTAGAAAACAATCATCCAATAAATCCACAAAAGCCTTGCTAGTGAGTGAGTGACCAGCCCCCAAATTCTAGTCAATATCTGGGAAATTAAAATCCCCCCCATTATAAGACTCTCTGATTTACTGGCCCACTCTATTTCTCTGTACAGTTTCTTATTATACTCATCAGAGTCATTAGGCCTATAGCACACTCCTACTCTCATTTTTGATCTCCCAATGCTTATGTCACACCAAACTTACTCGACACTGCACTGTCCCGTGATGTCGACTGGCTTCACTTCCTTGGATTTTATGTGTTTCTTAACTAATAGCATAACCCCTCCTCCCTTCCTATCCTGTCTATCCTTTCTGTAGACATTGTACTCCCCAAATTCCAGTTCTGCATTCCTTATATCTGTGTGACGCGACGTCTCTGAAATCCCAACAATATCTGCCTTTGATGTTTTGAGCAATAACTCAAATTCATGAAATTTATTTACCAAACTCCTAGCATTGGTGTATACGCAAGTATACATGCACCTGCTCTTCCTCTTAGCCACCCTAACACAACCCATGTGTTTACTTGTACCCCCATGATTCCCAGCAGTCTCTGTAATATCCTGCATCTTATTTTCCAGGCTGCTGCTCATTCTAATGCAGTGCAAGAATCAGTGCAAGAATCACTTTCTCCTCTGCCAGTGGCTACTGTTAATCTATTAGCATTAGCATTAGCATTAGTATTAGTAGAGGCATATGATGCAAGAAAGCAAGCTTATTCAGCATCAGCCAAAAAAAGAAAAAAAAAAAAAAAAACACACCACTCCCATTTCACCCCTCCGTTCGCTCGAAATACCTGTCCAGTTGAGCCTTAAATTTGTTTAGGCTATCAACTTCAACAACAAGTGATGGAAGTCGGTTCCACCAACCAACCACCCGCTGGCCAAAGGCAAATTTCCGCACATCTATCCGACATCCATCCTTCCTCAATTTAAATTTATGCCCTCTGAGCTGATTATTCTGAGCAAGATGAAGAATCCCATTGGCATTGAGCATGCTCAAACCATTCAAAGCCTTATACACCTCTATCAGATCACCTCGCCGGTGCCTAGTCTCCAGACTCTGTAATTTGCAAAACTTAAGCCTTTCTTCGTAAGAGCAACCCTTTGTTCCATTCACTAATCTTGTTGCCCTTCTCTGTACCCGTTCCAGCAGCTCTACATCCTTCTTGAAATGAGGCCTCCAGACCTGTATACAGTACTCAAGATGTGGCCTAACCATTGCCTTATACAAGGGAATAATCACCTCCTTATCCCTGCTAGAAAAATTCCTGTATATCATTGACAAGACACCATGAGCTACTCTTGCAGCTCGTCTGCACTGCTCAGAGAATTTCATATCTGCCTGCACAATTACCCCCAGGTCCTTTTCATTAGTCCTTGTATCCCCCCAATCTAGCAGTTTTCCGACCCACCTAACACTGCCTCGATAGCATCAGCAAACATTCTTGCACCCTTTCTATTTAAGTGTATCCCATCCCTGTAGAAGCAGTCTCTCCTGTTAACAAGTACAGACCAGGCTGAAAAAAATTCTACCCCTTGAGCCCTACACAATCTTTCAGGGCCGAATTGATCGACAGGGCTCTCATCATATACTCCCTCCTATCGTGTCTGGGAAGAATTGCAGACACTTTCAAATTCAACCGTAATTCACGGCTTTTTTTCATCAGTGACCTGTACTTGTTAAGTAATTCCGCCAGTCTCCTACTCTTAATATCATTAGTGCAACGTGTACAACTATATCACCTTTTGTGTCCTTAAAAGATGATATCCGCTCTACAACGTCATCAACCTTTGCCCCTGGCAGACATACCCTGGTCCTGTTCCACCTATCCTTTTTACAAAGCATGTTTCCCGTTTCCCTGACAATAGAGTCGCCAACAACTACTAGTTCCTTTGGGACCAGCGCATTCTGCCTTGGGGGGCTGCCGCTGTGTTGCGCGATGACCAAGTGCAAGCTCTGGCATTGGTGTGGGCAGCTGAGAGCTTGATGGGCCCCTCACTTGTAATCCTTCGAGGGCATCCACCCTGTCCTTCAAGCTCTCATATAGGCCCATAACAATGCTGAGTTGACGCCTGATTTCCTTACACTCCTTGCATCGCGCACATACAAAGACATCCCCCATGGCAGTATCATGTCCCATACCTGAATGCTCCGCAAACATCAAGCAAGTAGTGCATCTTAAAAGGCTGTGATTCAGAGGGCAACTGCCCCCCTCAGTTCTCCCCTGAGCCACAGCATTCCCATTAGCTTGAGCCTTTTGCTTTGCTGCTCTGGTTTGAGTCATGATTTCGATTTACTTTCAATAAAATTTCAATTTCAGTATAAAATTAAATCCTAAACTTGTATCCCAACACAGTTATAACGCTATATTTATGTTTCAGTAACGAGTGTTATCTACCAAATATTTGTTTCAGTAACGAGTGTTATCTACGAAATCCCTTTATATAACTTCCGTATCGTTATGTATTAATTATTTATTTTTACTAATTATTTATGTTACGTAACCTAAGTGGTTATATGTATAGTTAAAAGTACAATTTAATTGCCAATGAAGTTCGATTTTCCCGTAACAATGGCGGCTCTTTACGATCGGTACACACGTGGATTTGATACCCTTTCCGATACTAAGTAATACCTACAAAATCTCTAAGTTACTTTAAACTTAAGTATCGTAAATAGGAATATAAAGCTACTCTAGAAAATAAGTTAATATGTCAATTTAAACTAATAAAGCAGAAAATAAATCAGAAAAAACTTCTCTGTTCCAAGAGCGGCAGAAAGGCACGTCCACACCGGCAACCCTCGTCCTCAGACTACTTCTGAATGATTATGCTGTACCAGCTGTACAGCATAATCTGTATAGCATAATGCTGTACCAGCTCTTCTTATGCTGTACCAGCCAAAAAAAATTCCCGAGTTACCATGAGAGAGAGAGAGAGAAGTAGAAAGGAATCACCACGAAAAAGAAGAATGATGATTCCAGCTCAGGACCTTTTCTACTGTTCTGTTAATTTTGTCCAGCACTGTACTTCTGTAATAACAGATTGAGGTAGTTTCTATTTATATTGTACTCGATTTTAAGAAGTTTCCCTTTCTTTGATACCTTCAAAAAGATTAATTTGCATTTTTTAAAGAATTTTTTGGTTGTTCAGTTTAAGAGCTAAGAAAAACTTTAATTCATCTTTTGTTACTAGGTGGCGCTTGGTGGATACCATTGAATACAATTGTATTGTTATGTATAATTGCGGTTTGAATATTTTTTGTCGAGGATTCCAGCATGGTGAAAAGGTGTGAGAAATTTCCGATATTCTGAGAAATTCTACAGATTGGTGCAATATACTTACAATAGTTCTTTTTAAAAGCCATCGGTCAATACCTTCAGCCGTTTCATTTTTAGATGAAAAATCACTTTTCGTTCCACAACACGGACTTTGCGAATGAATGTTTCCATCATTGCTGCTTCTACCTTCAAAGTTTTTAACTGCGAAACCTGTGGTACAACACAAACATCAGAAAGTTGCACATATGGAACTGCCATTTCGCCTGTAAACTTTCTCCTTTAGTGAAAATTTCTTGGAAACCTGACGGAAACAGCTGTATTGGAGCGAATAGAGTTTTAATGTTTTTTTCTTTCTATCCGTGCCATTTTCTATACTGGATTCAGCTGTGGCACTTTCATATCCTGTTGGAAAGAAAAATGAAGAAAAGAAAAATAAACACTTTGGAATTGGCCACGTGTTTGAAGTCCTTTTTAATTTTCAGATGAATTTTGGAGGCAAAATGGAGGAACACAGGTTGCAGGTTAACTCTCCAATCAATATTCCTTCATAATAATAAATAATAATTATTTATTATTATTATTTATTTATCCTGAATAATAAATAATTATTATTTATTATTCAGGAATAATAAATTTCATTTATCCTTCATTTTGCCTCCTGAATTTATTAATCATAAATAATAAATAAATAATTCCTGAATAAATAACTCTGAAACTCCTTATTCGAACAAAAATCGCACTAGAGTAAAATCCACAGTTTTCAGAAAATATTAATCTAAAGGGAGCGCCCTCTAGATTATTTTTCAATTCATGCTTACTTCTGGAAAATATTAATCTGCAGGGAGCGCCCTCTGAATTATTCTTCAATTCACGCTTGCTTCAGAAATTGACCAAAAAACCAAGAAAATATTTATAAAAAAAATAACTCTTTTATTTTTCTCAGCAGTAAATTGAGGAACTTATTATTATCATAAATTATACATTTTGAGTTACGTAAGTTATTTCATAAATTTGTACATTGTTATTATTATTACTATTATTATTAAATTAAAAATTTTGAGTTATGTAAATTATTTCATAAATTTGTACATTTTTTTTTTAAATTACAAACATTTGTGTAAGGTCAAGCGATTTTGGTGTATAAAACTTGTCTTTCTTGAAAGAAAGTTTCCTAATAAATTATAAATGATCTAAAACCATTATTCTTCTTCTTTTGATGCCGTCTCCTATTGGAGATTGGTGATCACCACGCTGTACTTCTCTCTGTCTTGGGCAAGATGAAAAAAGATCGTCAGCTGATCTGCCAGTCCAATTGCAGATGTTTTTCAGCCAAGAAAGTTTCCTCCTCTCTACTCCTTTCTTTCCTCTCTATTATTACTTGAAGCAATTAATAATTCCATTTCTAAGGATGTGTCATAGGTAGGCAGTTTTCCTTCTCTTCACTAAGCTCAACAATTCACGTTTTCTTCCTGCTGTTTTCAAGACTTGAAAAAACCATTATAATTTGAACTTTGTTCATTTTTGAACTATAGTATTCAAAATAATTTTACATCTAGTCCAAGTAAACGATATATTTTTTAGAAAAATAACTTTTAAAATTCTATTAATGAATATATTCATAAATGAAAGTTTGGATGTTAAAAAAAATACAACTTTTTGTACATTAAAATATTTAAACTTGTTAAAAATTTTTCAAACTGAAACTCGTTACTCTCTTAGCTACGATACCTTAATATCAGACCCACATACACACTCAGAAAACTAATTCCATCGACCAAAACCATCGTTGTAGACATATATTTGGTACATCTTCAGAGTACAGTTTTAGCATCGCGTCATTCGCCCCTGAACTATAGAATCGCATTCAAAATCTTCCACAAGTACTTTAACCCGAAATGTTGCATAAATAACCAGGGTTATAAGGCGAGGAGCTAACATACTTGACAGATTTATTTCCGCCATCATGGTTTATCGGTAGAATTTAGAGTTCTTTCCAATTTCGGGAGAAATAAAAGGCTTAAATGTAAGTCATGAAGGTGGAGAGGAAACAGCAAGAATATATTTGCTTCCTACACATTTGGGTGTAGATATTAAGATCGAAGATGTACGGTGTTGTTTAGCACCACGCTCGTCAGCATTTGTGAAATATTATGGGCTTTTGCTATCACTCGTCCTTTCCACCGAGCCGACATGTTTAGTGTTCAGTAAGAATTTATTGGTTGAGCAACTCCATCAAAAGGTCTTCTCGAGAAGATTTTTGAGTCAAAGGGTGTACATCTTCCGTCTTGGAATGTCGTTTAAGAAGAATTATTGACTTAGGAAGATTGAATATTTCCCGGAAAGTCTGGACCATGAAAGAGGAAGAAAGATGGATATTTATGCTCTTCAGATATTTTCCATCGAACCGGTCGTTGATTAGGGAACTTTTAAACTAGCGATCGCAAGCACACTCCAGCCATTTCAAGAGCGGCATTCTCCATCTCTATTACCCTCCACGTAGATCTATGAACGCCTTTCATATCACCGAAGACGAATATAAATGCTCGAACCCGAAAAAAAAAAAAAAAAAAAAAGCTGCCAACTTTTTGCCTCGTTGCCACGGTAACAAGATGACCCAGATAGAGAAAAATACGCGAAACCGACCCCGTCTGTCTGGTGATTAATTGACCAGAAAAATAGAACTCTATTGGCTTCATAAACATCATCACCCCACCTACCCTTCGTTCCCCCATCTTGAAAACTCAGGGCGAGTTTCGCTTACAAATGGACACCTTATCTGCCTAGCAAGTTGCAGAGAAAAATCGGCTTTATCCTTGCACCAGGGTTAATCACAATGCCGCGTGTCACCTAGCCGACACTATGACGGATGATAGCCGTGAGATTAGTTCTAGTCTGGCCACATTCCTCGTGCTGTTGATTTATCATGTTGCCATGACAACTGTGGGAAGAGAGGGAAGAAAAATAAGAATGACATCTCAGTAAGTTTTCATCGTTTGGATTGGCTTTTCAACACCCCCACCATCCACATATACACAAGGATTGTATGCATCTATTAGGAAGTTAATTCTCGCCCATGGTACCTTGATCGAAACTCTAATTTCTCTTTCCAATGAGCCCTTGATGAGTAAATTTTAAATAATTATATTTCCTATAACATTTGCTGTGTAGTATCCACGTTGGTCTTTCCGAATAAACACTTTACTAGTAATCAAATTGCCAAACTTTTGCCAAGGACGAAAACAACCATTAAGACGGGTTTTATTGGACTTTTGTTGGCGCGCTTCGAAGCTACAAATGTTTATTGCTACTTGAAGTTTCTTCAAGTATAAATCCCTCTGGATGAGACTAGTGGAAGTCACAATCACCACATTAAATCTCTCTACAGTTGATAGCGGTCCACTTGTACCAGAAATGAGAGCCAAAATGACGAACGACTCCACTATGGGAAACGGATATTTCCAGCAATTCCAGGTGGCGCTGTGGTGTTTGGTGATGATGGAAGAGCGAGCGAGACATGTCGCTGAGTGCGGAAACGACAGCAGTTTATTTCAAACCGACCCCATCGGAGCGAGATAGAAAGAAATAAACGACGCGCCACCTGTCGGTTGAACTGGTAATTATTGTAATTGCGTATTTGCTTTATTTTTCTGTCTGCATTGCCCCGAGTGTTTATTACCTCATTGGTAACGAAATAAAGGCGACAAAAGTTAGCTCAATTCTGCCTCGATAATTTCTCTATGGATATGTCTACAATAATAAAGATTAATGCCCACTTCGGTAAACAAAGAGGTTACCTTTGCTTGGGGGTATTTAAAATCTTACCAGGAGATAATGAGCTCTTAATATTCTTACGACGCGTGTAAGTAAGCTGATAACATTATTTAAACGTGCTTTACACGTTATTTAAGCTTTTAATCTCGGGTGATGGGACACAAATTGGACTGTCACACAGAACGAGCACTTCGAGACACTTTCCCAATATGAAATTAAGTCCGTGTTCCGTTTATTTCGTTGTTCTCTTAGAGGGGGGTCGCGCCAGACTTTCGCGTTTCAATTTTCTCTTCTTAATTAGAAAGGATTCAATTTCATCACTCTAAGGTGGAGGTTGCATTTCCCTCGCGGTGAACTTTCTAGCATCCTCGAATTACTTTGCTATTTGAAAACATGAACGCAACTGAAAACAGTGCAAGATGTGCCAGAAATTTGCATATTTGCATATATTCGAAAAGTCGGTTAATTCTGGCCAATGATTTTCGAGCTCACGTTGATCAGGTCGATACTGAAAATTTTACTTTTTAAAGTTTTGTAATTTTATTCTTTAAAAATCTTAATTTTGCATTTTCACATTTTTGAATTTTAGATTTGTTTTCCTCAATTTAATTAAGGATTTCGCAATTTCAATCGATTTTTAAATTTAGTCGATTTTTCAATTTGAATTTAATCACGTTTAAAATTTACGTTGAATTGATATTAAAATTTTATTTTAAATTAATTTTTATTTAAACTTAAATTTAATTTTTTAACTTATTTAAAATTATTTTTTGGTAATATTTATTTTTATTTTAATTATAAAATGAATTTTTTAAATGAATAAAAAATAATAAATAACAAATAAAATAAATAAATAAATAAATAATAAAATAATAAATTAAATAATAAATGAATTCTGTCTTATTTTTAATTTTAAATAAATGAATTTTTAATATATTTTAAAATTTAAGGAGTTTA